>NC_079217.1:49897424-50134924 GCF_029633865.1 Lampris incognitus | reverse complement strand
ACAACACAACACACACACACACACACACACACACAATGAGAGATAAATCTAATCAAAGTTGAAGAATCTGAAGAAAACATGACTTTTATTCATGCATGCACACACACACACACACACACACACACACACACACACACACACACACCGCACACACACACACACACAGACCCACACCAATGTAATCTAGTTACCAGAGAAGACGCAGATGGCGACTCCACACGCCACGTGAAAGGTCTTGCTTTTGTCCAGCAGCCTGCGTGTCTTCCTGCTCGATACCTGTTTGTGCGCGTGTGCCGAGGAAAAGAAACACGTCATCAATTAGCGGCACCAATTAAGTACATCTGAGTAAACAAAGACACCACCTGGAACTCTCCACCTTCATCCATCCACCTTCCCACTCGTCCGACCCTTCCTTCCTTCCATCCCTCCCCAAATATTTCTCTCACCTCTCGCTGTCTCGTTTTGCTCACTTTGCCCCCAGTCATTCCATGTGTGACCCAACCCCACCCCCACCCCAGCGATGGTTTGCTGTTCAGTAACACATTCTCTATCCTTCCCTTGCTCCCTCACCCCACCTTCCCTTCCACCTTGAGGGGGGGGGGGGGTGAGGAAGAAGTATGGGCAGGCTGCTGGTCTAGCCCTCCCTCTCAGCTTGTCTTCTCTTGGTAGCATGTTTGGAAGCGGGTAGAGAGGATGACGCATGTATGTCTCCCACCTTCTGTACAGCCATTAATTCTAACTAGTAGCGCACAGGTTCGAGTCCTTGTCTCACCTTCCCTCAAGCCCTCCCTCTGTCCCTCCATCATTCCCATTCTTCACGTCGTTTGTGTTTGTCATGTGATCATTTGTGTGAATATACCCCCTGGTGGGACGCTTGGCCCTTTCCTGCTCCAGGGGTGCAGTACTAGCTGGGTGACCCCTCCCCCCCAAGGAGAGGGCGAAAATACGATTCCTCTCTTGGATGACTGATGACGTATATTAAGTAATAAATAAAAAGGCAGGTGAGTTGGTTTACAATGATTTGGGCAAAACCCAACACACTCTTCCCAACCCTTGCTGCTGCTGCTGAATCCTCTTCTCTTCTAAATCTGTGTTTTCCACTCATCTCATTTTCTCACCTCCCTCATTCCATTCCTCATGCTTTTCATCCTTCCACCATTGGGTGGTGCAAGCTTCCACCATGGCAAGATGGCGGCGCAAATTCACGTTTGCAGTGGCCTCACCCAGTACCGGCGTGGGAAGATGGCGGCACAAATTCATGTTTGCAGTGGCCTCACCCACTACTGGTGTGGGAAGATGGCGGCGCAAATTCACGTTTGCGGCGGCCTCACCCAGTACCGGCGAGGGAAGATGGCGGCACCAGTTCACATTTGCAGCGGCGTCGCCCAGTACCGGCGAGGGAAGATGGCGGCACAAATTCACGTTTGCGGCGGCCTCACCCAGTACCGTCCACGCATTGTCTTTGTCCCTGTCTGTGTCTAAGTTTGTCTTCGTTTGATGGCTGGGAGAGCTTGGTCTGTTGCGTCCTGTGGGCCCAGGGACCACGGTCCTGCCTGGAGCCGTGCCCGAAGAGGAAAAACCAAGGGTGGTCTGACAGGGCATGGAAGCAGGGCAGGGGAAGCTAACTGCTAGCCCACGAGGACCGGCAGTTCCGATAACACCGAGGGTGGTCTGGCGGCGGCTTCGCCTAGCCTCGACTGTATTTTAAGAGTCATCGTGTGGAGTGTGGGGAGGTGTGTCGAAGGTGTCTAGGTGGGAGAGCTGGCATTGGATCGGCTGAGGAAGCTTGACCTGCTGCATCCTGTGGGCCCAGGGACCACGGCCCTGACCGGAGCTGCGCCCGAAGAGGAAACATCGTGGGTGGTCTGACAGGATGCAGAAGCGGGGCAGGCTAAGCTAACTGCTAGCCCATGCAGACCGGCAGTTGTGACAGTCATCCTGGCTGGCGTTCGTTTAGTGATTTTTTTTATTTATTTTTTTAGTTTAGATATGTGTGTTAGTTTGGATATATGTGTTGTTGTAGTTCTTGTAGTTTGTGTGCGCAAGTACATAAAATAAAATGACAAAAAAAGTGTTTCTTATCTGATTTCAGGAATCAGGAACAATTTGTCATTTCATCTTATGTACTAGTACGTACACAAAAGAAACGGAATTCCATTTCCCCCAGTCCACAGCAGTGCAACACAAAAGACAAAAACACACATCCAAACCCCTCCAAATACAACACCACCAAAAACATACAAAAACAGACAGAACAAAGCAAAAACAGCCAACAACGCAGTCCACCCAATACAAGCAGTCCAAAATCTGCACCGTCCAGGAGAACGGACACCAGACAGGATGACTGTCGGAACTGCCGGTCTGCATGGCCAGCAGTTAGCTTAGCCTGCCCCGCTTCCACATCCTGTCAGACCGCCCTCGGTGTTTCCTCTTAAGGCACAGCTCCAGTCAGGGCCGTGGTCCTTGGACCCATCGGATGTAGAAGACCAGGCTCCCTCAGTCGATCCAAAGCCAGCTCTCCAGCCAGACACCTTCGACACGCGCCCCTCCCCCCACACGCCACACTACGACACAAACGCATACGCAGACAAAAACACTGCACAGTCGACGCTAGGCGAGACTGCCCCGGTGCTTCCTCTCGGGCAGGGCAGTGGGTTAGCAGTACGCTCAGCCTGCCCCGCTTGCCTCCTCCTCGAGCCCACAGGATGCAGCAGACCAAGCTCTCTCAGCCAATCCAGCGCCAGCTCTCCTAGCCAAGCAAAATCGACGCTCAAAATAAAAAATTCATACGATGACACACACTTCATAATCGGCGCTGGGTGAGGCCGCCGCAAACGCGAGTCCGTGCCGCCATCCTCCCACCCGATTCTGATTCTGATTCTCTCCTGCACACCTTTGCCTGTCTATCCATTCCGTACCGTGTGTGTTCCTCGTAGGTAGGTCAGCAGGGAGCGGCACATGGGCAGTAGCACCAAACTGCAGTTGAGGTTCAGCACCGACGCAGACGCCCTGCTGATGCACAGCCCTAGCTGAAGAACACACAGCAAGAGACACAAACACACACACAAACACACAAACGTGCATTCAAATATACAGCCGTTAAAAAATATATGTTGTACACATACACAAACATTAATATACAGATGACAAGCTTATATCCATGCGGATCTGTATTTGGCAGTGCAGGACTGCTGGCCTAACTTAAAATAAAAGGTCCTGAGACTTGCTGTTTAAAGCCTCCTGCACACAAACTCAGCAGAGCATACCATGAGGAGGCAGCTGACAGCAAAACCACAGTATCACAGATGGCATATCTTGTGTTCGGTACATCCCCTGTAAAGCCCCTCTCTCCTTCGCGCACACGCGCACACACACATGCACGCACACGCACACGCACACGCACACACACACACGCACGCATGCACAAAGCCATACAGGTGAAAAAGATAACATCTTTTGTAGTATTCAAAACCCCATCAAAAGCCCTGCAGCATCGAGAATAAGATCATCGTGCCACGCACAACACCCCCAACACACACACACACACACACACACACACACGCGCACGCGCACGCGTGCGTACGCGCACTTGTGCACACATATACCAACTTAAGCCCTCTGGCCAGACATTCAAGTCAAAGCCACGGGCCTGCCCACACTTGCCCCTCTCTCCCCTATGTCCCCGAGAGCACGGGGAGTGTATGAATAGCTCACACATGCTTGCTTACTGCCCGCTCTGCTGCAGGGGAAGTGTCTGCAGGCAGGCCTTCTCAAGCTGCTGGCTTGATCAGGAAGTGGCATGAAGCGGAGTTTAGCGGCTCTGTGATTTAACTCATTGAAGCAGGTATTACAGGGAATGCATGGCTAGCGGCTAACATAAGCCTATCTTTCATTCTCTCCATCCTCCGCCCCGACCTGCAGGACAAGATGTAACCGATTCTGCCCCATGTTTTACTGTAACTATGACTCCAGAGATCCCACATGGGGGGGGGGGGCTGGGGGTCCCCCCGCTGGCTTCATGTGCATCTATTTCGGGGTTCTTCACATGAATAAGTTCAAGAAACGATGAGTTCAAAGGCAATGAGTTCCCGCCGCATCTCAGTCACGTAAGAGTACTGAGTGGGGTGTCCGGGTAGCGTAGCGGTCTACTAACACGGGGACTGCCAGTTCGAATCCCCGTGTTACCTTCACTTTGGTCGCCGGTTTGAATCCCCGTGTTACCTTCACCTTGGTCGGACGTCCCTACAGACACAATTGGCCATGTCTGCGGGTGGGAAGCCGGATGTGGGTATGTGTCCTGGTCGCTGCACTAGAGCCTCATCTGGTCGGTCGGGGCGCCTGTTCGGGGGGGGGGGGGGGGGAATAGCATGATCCTCCCACGAGCTACGTCTCCCTGGCGAAACACCTCACTGTCAGGTGAAAAGAAGCGGCTGGCGACTCCACATGTGTCGGAAGAGGCATGTGGTAGTCTGCAGCCCTCCCCGGATCGGCGGAGGGGGTGGAGCAGCGACCGGGACGGCTCGGAAAAGTGGGGTAATTGGTTGGGTATAATTGGGGAGAAAAAGGGGGGGAAAATCCAAAATAAATAAAAGAACCGATGAGTTCTTATAGAGTTGGCGAAAAAGCCTATGATGCAACTAATTCGCTCATCCAAAAATGTGACTGAGTAAAAAAAATAAAAAAATCCATTCTATTAGAAATCTTTCAGTAAGTGTACATTTTTAGATCATAAATATCAGAACAAAAAAAAAAACTTAATAGATTGCTATGTTATGCCATGTTGCTATGTTAACTTCCGTGAGCTCTTCCCCACCAAACACAAGAGTTGTTATAGCGTCTAATAAAGCATGACTAAGCATGTGTTATGGAACGTTTCTGAGCCCCTGGGACGTGTCTTTAGCCAACCACACTACTTGGCTTAAACTACCTACCATATAAAATCAAATATGTATTTGCTCATGTTTGCATTACAATTAATTCGATGTAGGGGGATTGCATGGCCACAGCACATATCTGGACTTACAAGATCATCCAATCAATTAATTTGTCAATAATGACAAAAAACTATTAGGACCATTTTAGTTTCTTCTTTTTCCCCTCGGAGAGCAAGGGACGGTTTCAATAGCACAAACTTACATCACAAATGCAAAATCCGTGAATGCAATCGTGTACACACACACACACACACACACACACACACACACACACACACACACACACACACACACACACACACACACACACACACACACACACACACACACACACACACAAACTTGTGACAACAGTTACGCTGATGCTCACGAGTGAGCGAGCGTCACATTCCAGACTGACTGTGCGCGTGTCAGTGTGTGTTTGTGTGTGTGTGTGTGTCCCATGCGTGTGCCACTATCGGCTGGCCCTAATGTCAGCTAGACTGTGCAGGCAAAGAACTCATACACACACACGGGCAGCAAGTCACTACTTGGACTAATTAACCCTGCACATACGGACGGCTATCCACTGCGAACCTGGCTTCAACGCTATAAGCTGCAGTCACAGAAGTCACTCTTCTTCCAGGTTTCTCGTGCATACTTTAGCCAGCAAGCCAAAACGGGATTTAGCCTCCAACCAAGGGACCCCGGCCACTGAGAAAACACCATCAGCCTTCTCAAGTGGGGAAACCCCGGCAGGAGTTACCGCACATTAGCCATTTTGGGGTCTTATCCAACCACCTCTTGAATTATAAATATTAACCATTAACACGAGAACGACCGGGATTTCCATCCTACCTAAAACGACCATGGCCGGTCAAAATGACCGCCGGTTTCTAAATTCTATATTCTGTCAAGATAACTACCCAAATGAGATATTAATGCATTACACATGTTATTATGTCTGTTAAGAAACTAACTGACACCAAAATTAACATTTTAACAGCTTTAATACTATTTTTCAAACAATTTAAAATGGCCGCTGTCCAACGCCTGTAAATACTGCAACGCGTTGGTGGTCGTCATGGTGTGTCTGTAACGGCGTCTGTAAGCAGACATGTTGGCAATAATCAGAAATCAAGTTTAGACTATTTTTCTGCACTGGAGGACCCTAGTGTGTTTCTAGGACAGAGCAATGCACTTCGCGAAGGAAATGACGCAACCAACACACGTCATACATAGTGACATGACGCGCACGATCACGCGCAAAAGGGTAATTTTAGGTAGATCTTATCGAAACTTTTTTGTGGTATTGGTCTAAAACTCGTTTTAATGCAAATATATGCAATTTTTAGGAGCATTCAGAGAGTGGCAGGTCTGTATCCCCCCCCCCCCAAATTTAAACTGAAAATCTAAAATGGTCATGATGACCGTCCTGGTTTAAATAAACTTAATAGAGTTCATAGGGTGGACATGAAGGGTCAAACCGATATTTTTTTAAGGAGGCAATTACCACTTTTGATTATGACCAATAATACTCTCACGTGATGATGTAAATTTGTGCCTCTTGGAGCGCATCTGGATCCGTTCAATTTGTTATCTATGGAAAAATGAATGGGACATTTGGATCCTGTGTGCCAATAACTCTGTCCTTAAAATAAGATAAAGACAGTATGTAAAGATGACACATAGTGCAGCCAGTCTATTTAAATTACCTAACTATATATATACACTACCGTTCAAAAGTTTGGGATCACCCAAACAATTTCGTGTTTTCCATGAAAAGTCACACTTATTCACCACCATATGTTGTGAAATGAATAGAAAATAGAGTCAAGACATTGACAAGGTTAGAAATAATGATTTGTATTTGAAATAAGATTTTTTTTACATCAAACTTTGCTTTCGTCAAAGAATCCTCCATTTGCAGCAATTACAGCATTGCAGACCTTTGGCATTCTAGCTGTTAATTTGTTGAGGTAATCTGGAGAAATTGCACCCCACGCTTCCAGAAGCAGCTCCCACAAGTTGGATTGGTTGGATGGGCACTTCTTTGAGCAGATTGAGTTTCTGGAGCATCACATTTGTGGGGTCAATTAAACGCTCAAAATGGCCAGAAAAAGAGAACTTTCATCTGAAACTCGACAGTCTATTCTTGTTCTTAGAAATGAAGGCTATTCCATGCGAGAAATTGCTAAGAAATTGAAGATTTCCTACACCGGTGTGTACTACTCCCTTCAGAGGACAGCACAAACAGGCTCTAACAGGTACTATTTAATGAAGATGCCAGTTGGGGACCTGTGAGGCGTCTGTTTCTCAAACTAGAGACTCTAATGTACTTATCTTCTTGCTCAGTTGTGCAACGCGGCCTCCCACTCCTTTTTCTACTCTGGTTAGAGCCTGTTTGTGCTGTCCTCTGAAGGGAGTAGTACACACCGGTGTAGGAAATCTTCAATTTCTTAGCAATTTCTCGCATGGAATAGCCTTCATTTCTAAGAACAAGAATAGACTGTCGAGTTTCAGATGAAAGTTCTCTTTTTCTGGCCATTTTGAGCGTTTAATTGACCCCACAAATGTGATGCTCCAGAAACTCAATCTGCTCAAAGAAGTGCCCATCCAACCAATCCAACTTGTGGGAGCTGCTTCTGGAAGCGTGGGGTGCAATTTCTCCAGATTACCTCAACAAATTAACAGCTAGAATGCCAAAGGTCTGCAATGCTGTAATTGCTGCAAATGGAGGATTCTTTGACGAAAGCAAAGTTTGATGTAAAAAAAATCTTATTTCAAATACAAATCATTATTTCTAACCTTGTCAATGTCTTGACTCTATTTTCTATTCATTTCACAACATATGGTGGTGAATAAGTGTGACTTTTCATGGAAAACACAAAATTGTTTGGGTGATCCCAAACTTTTGAACGGTAGTGTATATATATATATATATATATATATATATATATATATATATATATATATATATATATATATATATATATATATATATATTATGTTATAGTCATCAGACAGAAGTTGTGCCCTCCTTCTCTGACACAAGAAATGACTGAGACTGTCATCTGGTTGGTAAAAAGCAACATCTTTCGATATGCCAAGAATCATAATGATTTCATGGAAAGTGTTTTCATGTTTTACAAAATGTCAACAATTTCTACTGTCATGGAAGGAGGACATCAAAACGATCAAAATCTTTCTCAACAGATTCAAGGGCAACTAAACCCTATACCACGTTCGTGAGTTTGCTACCATCTGAAAGGGGAGAAATCATCTGTAAGTGCTGAGCTGACCTTTTGACCAAGTGATATAAACATAGCAGGATAAACACAGCTGCAGAAAATAGAATTAATGATGCGTCCATTTGATTTAGGTGTGGCAATGATCCAATGAAACATGCTGGCAGTCAAACAAAAGTGCTAGATGTAGTTAGAGACAATCATTTTACACCTCGATGCATTTTTCCATTAAGTTGAAATACAGTTAGATTCAGCATGGTTTATTTCAGGGGTTCACGAACTTGTTACTCAAAGGGCCGCATCCGATTGTTATTCAAGGTCAGAGGTCTGGAACGATTGACGATAAGAAAATAATATATAATCAACTCACTTATAACTTTTGAGCAACATACATTCAAGTTCAAGTTAGTCAAGATAGTCAAAATACATTCGAACCTACTGGGAGGAATGTAATCAATCAGAACATTTACACGATGTTAGAAAAAGTCGATTTATTGTGTTAGTCCGACTAAAACTGGACTTTTAAAATACATGTAAACGTGTTAGTCCCACTGAAATCGTACTAAATCGAATTTCTCAGACTTACACACCTAGATAACGCGGTTGGGGATCTATTTATGCTGGCATGTATACGTTTCAATCGGCCCCGAACTGGCCTAGGCGTTATGCGCATGACCCATAGTTCCCGCGGCGGTCTTTCACCCGGAAATCGAACAGCGTAGTATCAACAGTATCAAAAGTAAAGCGTAGAGTACGTATGAAATGTACAGCGCTGTACAGTTAATTAATTTCCACGCCAATAAAGCCTGTTTGTGACAATTTGACAGTTTAACTGGTATTTTATTTATTTTATAATTGCATACCAACAGGAAGGGGAGCCCTCCAATTTGGTTAAAAAACAAATTTGGGAATGAAGTTGCACATGGAAGAGTCAAGATAGATTTTCTGGTGGGACATTAGACAGGGATGTGATTTCTGAAATAATGTCTTCTTCTGAGATTCGCCTGGATTTAGCCAGCAGGTTGCCATAATTCCTCAAGTATTTACAAATTTAAAATTCAAGGAGCTCCTAATTAGTTCAAAATAATCATTCTTTTTTAGCTTTGTTCCAGTAGAGAGTAATAAGATTTTCCAGCTCTTGTTTTACACTGCTGTGATTTAATATGGAACTGTTCATTTTGTAGGAGTGTCTTCTTAACCATAACAACCAAACTGTTGTGCTGTTTAACGAAGTTTAATGAAAGAATAAAAGTTACAAGTGAGGCAATCGCAGCTGTCAGCTGGCATGCTATCAGAACTAAACTAACCGTCTCAGTCCGGATGTTAACAATAACTACCTAAAACAATGAACACTGGTAGTTTAGTCTTATAACTATGATTATGTAGTCATGCCAGGTCCTACATTTCCCCCCTTCTTTAACTAAAACCTTAGGTCAAGATAAAGTTATTCAGTCTAGCAGGTAGTCTTCTTTTAGGAGCTGGCCGTGGCTCAGCATGTTGTTCTTCTTGTGACCTTTCTTGTGGCACATCTCCCTGAGCCACTTCTTGTCTCGGTTGTTGAAGGTTCTGCTCTTGACCTGTATCATGGTCAGGTGGTTGTGGAATGACCAACTCAGCATCAATGTCCTCTTCAGCAGGCTGGTTAATGCAAAAGTCTTCTTGAGTTCCAGAAGGATCCATCTTGAAGCTGGAAGGTGTACCTGCCATGTCGAGCGATGATCCTATAAGGGCCAGACAAACTGGTCTTCAGCTTGTGTCCCCTCAGCGGTCGCTTGACCCAGACACAATCTCCAACTTGCAGTGATGGATCTCCTTGATGTAGTTTCTTTTGTCATAGTACTTCTTTTGAGCCTCCTGACGTTTTCGTACTTTTTTGCGTAGCTTTGCATCATCAGGTGGTTTGTCAGCCACGAAGGGTGGATGGACTGTGTCCAGCGGGACTCTCCAGGTTCTTCCGATCGTGAGCTCTGTGAGTGATTTCCCTGTCACCTTGTGAGGCGTTGATCTGTAGCTCAACAGTAGTGTTTTCGGTGCATCAGAGAACTGTTTTCCTTCTTGGAGCAGGGCATGAAGACCATACTTCAGACTTTGTTAAACCTCTCCACACCGGCATTGGCCAGTGGATGGTACAACAGTGTCTTCTGGTGCACGATTCCTTTCTTCTCCAAGAAGCATGTGAAGCCAGCGTGGAATTGTGGGCCGTTATCTGTCACTAGAACTTGAGGCTGGCCCCATCGTGTAAACAGGTCTGAAAGTCCATTAATCACTGTCGCAGTAGTCATGTTGCTTGTGGATATGACTTCAGGCCATTTGTTGTACAGGTCGGTAACAACGATTAGATACTTCTGATGCGCTGGAGCTGCTTGTAGTTCCCCGAAGATGTCCACTTGAATCTTCTCCCAAGGTCCTTTAGGCCATGGTGTTGGCTGTAGCGGTGGTTTCTCTGGTACGAGTGACTTTTCACTCAGTGCGCAGGGCACACAGTTTTTGGCAAAGTTGGTGATGTCGTCGTCCATCTTTGGCCACCATACTTCACTGCAAAGGAACTGATTCATTTTCCTTGTTCCTGGATGTCCTTGTTGTGTTTGGGTGAGGCCTTTGTGTCTGAGTGTGATTGGTACAACAGTACAGTCTCCTCTTCCAACACATGACGTTTTCCAACTTTTCAGTTGGAAAACGGGTAGCATGTCTGGGTAGCAGGACCTTTCCATCCTGTTTTCACACAGCACAGCACTTCCTTCAGTACTGGATGTTGCAGTGTTTCTCTTGCGAGCTCTTCAGGAGTGATTGCTGTTTGAAGCTCATCAATGAAGGCCTGCTGTATGAAGAGCTCATCTTGTTCCTCATCGAAGTAAGACTTCTCTGAACCATCATCTTGTGGCACAAATCTCGAAAGGGTGTCTGCAACATTGTTGGACTTCCTGGGTGAAAATCAGTTTTGTACATTTACTGGGCAAGCCGATCTGACCATCTGGAGATTCTCATGGGTTGTCTTCCAGTTCCTGAGGCCAACAGAAGAGTGGTCAGGGCCTGATGATCTGTTCTAAGAGTAAATGGTCATCTGAATAAGTACACATGCCATTTCCCCATGCTTCATACACAAGGCATTGCTTCTCTTTCCCCAACTGACTATCTCTGTTAAGTGGCTGACAGGCTCTTTGATGCGTAAGCAACTGGACGTTCTTCTCCATCCACTATCTGCGATAGGACTGCACCTAATCCAACTGCTGACGCATCGCAGGTAAGGAATGTTGTATGATCTGGGTGGAAGTGAGCTAGAACAGGTGGTTCTGCAATTGCATGTTTGAGTTCAGCGAAGGCTTGGTCTTGTGCGCATGTCCATTTCCATTCCACGTCCTGGCGTAGCAACAGTCTCAGGGGTTATGTTGTCGTTGCATAATGAACTTCAAGTAGTAGTTTGTCATCCCTAAGAGGGTTTGAAGCTCTTTCACACTCTGTGGTGCTACTATCTTCTCGATGGCAATCTGGACTGGCATGGTTTCACTCCAGTAGCACTCACCTTATAGCCAAGAAACTCGATTGTGTCAGTGCTGAAGACACATTTCTCTCTGTTCAATGTCATGTTGTACTTCGCAAGACGTGCGAACACTTCTTTCAGTCTTTCATCGTGTTCTTCTTGTTCCTTTCCGTGGACTGTGATATCCATCGTCAAGGTAGTGTGGCGCCCCCTTCAGGCCAGTTAGCACGATGTCCATTATTTTCTGAAAAGCACTTGGTGCATACGCTAATCCGAAGGGTAAGCGTTTGTACTGGAAAACGCCCTCATGGGTGATGAATGCGGTGATGTGGCGAGAGTCAGGGGCCAGTGGAACTTGGGGCCAGCGGAACATCCACTTCTCATGTCTAATTTGGAGAAAACTGAGGCTCCGGCAAACTCAATAATCAGCTCGTTGATCGAAGGAAGTGGGTGTTTTCCCACTATGATCGCCTTGTTGACTTCTCGTAAGTCAAAGCAAACACGAATTTCTCCTGATTTCTTCCTGGCAACTGTAATGTTCGAAACCCATTCTGGCGCGTCAACTGGTTCAATTATGTCATCTTGTTGCTGTCGTCTCAGGTCTGCTGCTACTTCTTCCCTGGCAGACAACGGAAGTCGTGTCAGCAGTTGCACCACGAGCCAGGCATCTTCTCTCACTTTAGGTGCATGTTCAAAACCTCTAATACAGCCTGGACCAGTAAAGAGCTGTGCATATTATTTTACACACTCTGGTTCTGATTTTGTTTCAATCTGAAGAGCAGGATGTGTGGGTGCAACTGTTGGGTTTCCCTGGACTAGGTGACAGTTCCGTGCCTGTAGGAGAGGTCGTCCCATCAGACAGTTACCATTATGTGCAACATACAGCTTAGCTTGGGCTGTTTTACCTTTGTGAGACACTGGCAAAACTATATATCCATCAACAGGCACACTAAATCCATCATACTGACTGATTTTAGTATCCAGTGGCTGTAGGGGAAACTTCTGTGCTAGCTTTGCATAGTAAACATCCGAGTTCAGCAAAGACACCTGGGCTCCAGTGTCCTGTGTCATTTTCACCTGTATGCCACCAACAATGCACTGAGCTAGCGCATACGCTAAGCTAGCTTTCTTATCTTGAAAGAGACGAGAGCTCACGTTTTTCCCCATTTCAGGATAAAATCTTTGCGTGCTGAGTGAAGTCTCACTTGAACAATAAACAGGCAGATAAACGTGAAAAATAGTAGGCTGTTCACGAGTCTTTCAAAAGTGTGGTGCACAGCGTTGCAAAGATGGTCTGCTCAGGCCGCCATCTTGAACGGTCTAATCGTTGCTGTTGTTGTGACTGTCTGTCTAATAAGGAATAATGCCAGGTACACTCAGTAGTCTGGGTGTTTTATTCTTCTGCTCGTTTAATTTCATCCTGCTGGTTTCACACACCCGTGGTATACCGCATGGTATCGTTAGGTTAATCACTTCCGCTACATCCGGTTGGTGCATTATGGATAACGTAGTAGTCGCCCCTTCATCCGGCAGTACTAAACATTATATCTCCCTTAAAAAAAATAGTGTGCAAATATACAAAAGGCACAAATATACAAAAGGCACAAAGCCCAACAGTCTTGTAACATCACCTGCGTCCTGAACTTAATTAAACAGTAGCTGATATAACAAATAATAAACTGTTTTTGCATCAGGATACAGTAATAAACTGAGTAAACCTCACATAACAGGTAAGTTGTTTTTCACTTAACAGGTAGTTTTGTTTTTTTTGTTGTTTTTTTTTTTACACACGTTTTTCCTTCTCTTTCTTTCTTTTCTTTCTTTCTTTTTTTTTAGGACATGCAGCGATCCACCTAGACCCTTTTCAACCCATTATAAGTCAGGACTTGCCTTGGCTTAATGACACGGCCATGGAGACGAAGCTCAAGAGTAATTTGGTTCGCGCACAGAACCATGGTGAGGTTCCTGTTCCCCTTGTCCACTGACCTGATCATCTTCGTTGATCTCAGGCTGCTGTGTGTTGAGTGTGTACTTGTCTTCTCGGGTGTTGAGAGGGTGCCGTCGGTTGCGTCTGAAGGTCTGTCCATCGCTGGTTTCGATATGGTAGCTCCGTGTAGTTTCTGCAGCTGGGATGACTGTTGCTGGTTTCCACCTACCATCTTCCTGCTGGAAGTGGATGGGCGTTCCGGTGTGAAGTGTCGACAGAGGTCTAGCAGACCTGCTGTAGTGTTGTTGCTGGCGCCGCTGGCATTTCTCTCTCCTTGCTCGCACTGTGTTACCTAAGGTCGTGGCTGCACTGCTGTTGTGGGTGAGATAGCAGTCTGCGGCTCATCAGGATCTGTGCTGGAAATTTGAGGTCGTCGACAGGTGTATTCCTATACTCCAGCCGGCTAAGGTATGTGTCTTTCTTGTCCTCTTTGGCCTTTGTAAGGATCCGCTTTGGGGTCTGGAAAAGTCTTTTCAGCTAGACCGTTGCTCTGGCGGTAGTGAGGGCTCGAAGTAACATGCTGAAATCCTCATGACTGTGCGAGCTATGGGAATTCGCGTGAGCCGTAACATGGCCCGTTGTCACCAATGTCTGCTTTTGGTATGCCATGTCTAGCAAACACGGATTTCATTTGATGGATGACAGCAGCCGTGGTGATGTTGTGCAGGTGGTCAGTGTCAAAGTACCTGCTGAGGTCGCCACATATGACAATGTAGTTTTTAGAATTCCAGGAGAATTCTCGTTTAATTTAGTTGTGCTAGTTCTGCACTCCCGTGGTAGACTGCATGGTCCCGTTAGATTAACCACTTCCGCTACATCCGGTTAGTTAGTGCATTATGGGTAATGTAGTAGTCGTCCCTTCATCCGGCAATACTAGTTACGTTACTCTAAGTGCAACAAAAGCTTCTCACCACCCCCAAAGCCAATCCTCTGGTGTAACGTTAATGCAGCAACAACACACAAAATAGAAAAAGTAGCACTTCAATAACGTATTGTGTTCATAGCACAAGGTATGGGCTGGGTCCGGATTGACTTGCCGTTCGGTCCGGATGCGGACCGATCCGCACTTTGAGAAGTCCTGGTTTATTTTGACAGCAAAATATCATGCCACTTAAGAGGTCCATTTAAAAAACGGTTACCGATTACTTCAGATTTTTTCTATGAAGACAAGATATTGTAACGTGCATGGATAAATGGACTCGCTGGCGCTTGGCTAACGGGTCGGACCCTTTAGTCGACTGGTTGACGTTGTCGCCAGTGGTGCAGGAGATCTGGGTTCGCGTCCCGGCTGTGGCGGTTCCCGGGCTGCTTCCTGATTTCGTGGAGGGGGGTAGTGTAGCGTGCACGGATAAATAGACTCACTGACTCTTAGCTATGGGGTTGGACCCTTTAAAGTCCACTGTTTCCCATCCCAGTCCTCAAAGAACCCCTATCCTGCTGATTTTCTTTGCAACCCTGAATAGGTACCTGTTTGCAGTTATTCAACCAATCAGCAATGAATTATGTCAGATGTTGCACACCTTGCATAATTAAGTGCTGTGAGATGATTGGTTGAGTAAGTGCAAGCAGGGCTACCTATGCAGGGTTACAGTGAAAGTCTGCAGGATAGGGGTTCCTTGAGGACTGGGTTGGGAAACGCTGCTTTAGTCGACTGGTTAACGTTGTCGCCAGTGGTGTGGGAAACCCAGATTCGCGTCCCGGCTGATTCCCGAATTCACTACAATGCTATTTTTCAAAAAATTTAAAATGGCCGCTGTCCAACGCCTGTACATACTGCAATGCGTCTGTAACCAGACATGTTGGCCATTATCAAACATCAAATTTAGTCTATTTCTCTGCACTGGAGGGCGCTAGTGTGTTTCTAGGACAGAGCAATGAACTTCGCGAAGGAAATGATGCCACCAACACGCGTCATAAATACTGACAAGACGCGCACGATCACGCGCAAATTACGAGACGGTCATGTTGACCGCTCATGGTCGTTTTAAGTAGAGCTTATTATAAATACTTGTTTTGTGTGTGAGTGTGTGTGTGTGTTTGTTTGTGTGTGCAATATATGCAGTTTTAAGAGAATTCAGGTAGCGACAGGTCTGTATCTTTTTTCTTTTTCTTTTTTTTTACCCACAAAGTTATTAAACTTTGAAAATCCAAAACGGTCATAATGACCGTCTTGGTCGTTCTAGTACCCCAGTAGAAAAAAATAACAAAGAATTACACAAGCTAAATAAATAATGACTGACTGACTGACTGACTGACTGACTGAATGATTGACTGAACGAGTGAACAGACAGAGACAGTCAGATAGATAGATAGATAGATAGATAGATAGATAGATAGATAGATAGATAGATAGATAGATAGATAGATAGATAGATAGATAGATAGATAGATAGATGCTGTGTCTAGTCTTACCCCAAGCATCTTGTAGACATAGTGGTACTGTTGTCCAGTGGAGTATATGAGGAAAGTTCGTACAAACAGCCAGGTGTTAGCTCCCATCCAAAGGATCTATAGACATCACATACGCACACACGCACGCACGCACGCACACGCACGCAGCAAACGTCCTATTAGTAAGGACGGCCTCTACTGAGAGCTCATACTTGCTGGCAGGATGTCGTTAATAAAAACAGAGGAGTGCCTTTCCTCTGTTCTTCAGTTCTCACGTTCCCTCTTTCAATCAACCAGTGACACTCTTTCACACAGACAGACCCAACATGTCTGACAGCCTAATGAGTGTGAATCATTGGTTAAATGGCAAATAAGAAAACAAAGCTGCCATGTCAAACAGCTTGGTTAAACAGTGCACTTATCTGCAGCACATTTCGGTGGCACTGTCCCGCTGACAACAGAAAGTCCCCTGTCTTTGCAACAGGCTTCGGGTGAGTAAATCAATCAATCAATCAATCAACCGGAACAGCCTGTCATAATGACCAAAATAAATCTTTCTCTACCAGGACGATGTGCTTTCCTCCCTCGTTTGCGACCCAACTCCGCACCGACAGCACCATGATGCCGCCCGCACAACAGCTGCCAAAGTTTTCCACCCGCACTCCGGTTGACTGAGACGGAATCAACCTCACTCCTCTGTCTGTCTGTCTGTCGCTATGTCCGTTGGTCTGTCCGCTGTCTGTTTCCGTCCACTGACAGCTCCGCAAAAATCCTCCTCCGCTCTCCTCCCGTTACGTCGCCATGCTTTTCAGTCGCCTGCCGGTTTTGGGAGCATTTTGATCCCCCATTGTCCTGATGGCAAAAAAAATTCTCTCTCTCTCTCTCGCTCGGTCGCTCGCTCCCTCTCGCTCTCTCTCTCCCTCTCGCCCTCTCTCTCTCGCTCGCAAATCGCGCTGGTCCGTCGGTAGAGGGAGCCACCGTATTTCGATTTGCGGGCGTCAGCCTGAGGGAACGTATGATCCAGCATACAGACACCCGTGTGCCGTTGACTCGAGCCTTCAGTCATTCTGCCCCGCCCCCCCCCCCCGCCGCCTATGGAACCCTCTCCCACAAGACATTCCCAAATCCCAAATCAAAACGTGCCTTTTCAAACTGGCATGTTCAGTCTGATCCGCGCTCCGTTGAGTTTTGTGCAGATGATGAGTTTATAATTACCTGTTGTATCAACTTTTTATTGTCTACCCTGCTTTGGTTTGAGTTTATGCTGTCTGATACAGCGCTGCTTCTTTTTTCTTTTCTTTTTTACTAAGTTCTGTAAGGTGTCCTTGAGTGCTCTGAAAGGTGCTCACAAATAAAATGTATTATTATTATTATCAATGATCAATGCAAGTTTTCCCTCCAGCCAGTCGCTGAGCCGGCTGATCTCGCCGATTAACACACCCCGAACACCGTGATTTTATTGTGCAAATATACTTTCACTCTTGTGTTTTATTGTTTACATTTTATATTCTTTATTTTATTATGTCTTCTTTTCATGTATTTTAAAATTCATATGTGTCACTTATTTTATATTGTATTTTAAGCTTGTGCAGCACTTTGGTTCAACCGCGGTTCTTTTAAATGTGCTATATGGACTTGATTTGACTTGACTTGACTTGACTACACTGCTCAAAAAAATAAAGGGAACACCTAAAAACACAATATAGACCTCGATGAATGAAATATTTCAGCTGAAAACCTTTATTTATTAGACAGAGGAATGTGTTTAGAGCAAAATAACCTAAGAATGATCAATGGAAATCAAAATCATTAGCCCATTAAGGTCTGGATTCAGAATCATACTCAAAATCAAAGTGGAAAATGAGAACATAGGCTGATCCAACTTCTGTGGAAATTCTTCAAGACGATTCAAAATGAGGCTCCGTAGTGTGTGTGGCCTCCACGTGCCTGTATGCACTCCCTACAACGTCTGGGCATGCTCCTGATGAGACGACGGATGGTCTCCTGAGGGATCTCCTCCCAGACCTGGATCAGGGCATCGGTCAACTCCTGGACAGTCTGTGGTGCGACATCGCGTTGGCGGATGGTACGAGACATGATGTCCCAGAGGTGCTCGATTGGATTCAGGTCTGGGGAACGTGCAGGCCAGTCCATAGCATCAATGCCCTCGACATACAGGAACTGTTGACACACTCTGGCCACATGAGGACGAGCATTGTCATGCATGAGCAGGAACCCAGGGCCCACTGCACCAGCATATGGTCTGACAATGGGTCTGAGGATCTCATCCCGGTACCTAATGGCAGTCATGGTACCTCTGGCTAGCACGTAGAGGTCTGTGCGGCCCTCCAAGGATATGCCTCCCCAGACCATCACTGACCCACCGCCAAACCGGTCATGCTGGAGGATGTTGCAGGCAGCAGAACGTTCTCCACAGCGTCTCCAGACTCTCTCACGTCTGTCACATGTGTTCAGTGTGAACCTGCTCTCATCTGTGAAGAGCACAGGGCGCCAATGGCGAATCTGCCAACCAAGATGTTCTCTGGCAAAGGTCAATCGGGCTGCACGGTGTTGGGCTGTGAGCACAAACCCCAATTGTGGACGTCGGGCCCTCATACCATCCTCATGCATTCTGTTTCTCACTGTTTGAGCAGAAACCTGCACATTAGTGGCCTGTTGAAGGTCGTTTTGTAGGGCTCCGGCAGTGCTCCTCCTGTTCCTCCTTGCACAAAGGACCAGATAGCGGTCCTGCTGCGGGGTTGTTGTCCTCCTGCGGCCCCCTCCACGTCTCCTGGTGTACTGGCCTGTCTCCTGGTACCTCCTCCATGCTCTGGACACTGCTGGGAGACACATCAAATCTTCTTGCCACAGCACGCATTGATGTGCCATCCTGGATGAGCTGCACTACCTGAGCAACTTCTGTAGGTTGCAGATACCGCCTCAACCAATGATCGGCCAGAAAAGATGAGGACAGGCAAATGGTCTGTGGCCACCACCTGCAAATCCATTCCTTTTATAGGGGTTGTCTTGCAAATTGTCTAATTTCCACCTGGTGGAAATTAGACAATTTACCAACAGGTGAAATTGATTCACAAATCAGTGTTGCTTCCTAACTGGACAGGTTGATATCTCAAAAGTGTGATTGACTTGGAGCTACATTGCATTGCTTATGTGTTCCCTTTATTTTTTTGAGCAGTGTAAAAAGGACCAATCAGTGATATCAGCTGGTTTAGTGGTTGGTGTGATTCAATGGCTTACCCATGCCTTCAGTAAGGGCACTTTTCAAGTTAGGGCCCTTTGTAAATTGCTTTGAGAAAGCTGGTGGCACAGTTTGAGAAGAAGCAAAACTGTCGCCAAAAAGTGCTAAAGCAACAATGTGTTGATTGGTAAATTCTAACAAGTTAAGTTTACTTAAAAATAAATTAAAAAACTGATTACCTTGGGAAAAGTAAGTAAATGAACTTAATTGTGTCAAGTTATATGAACTCGTTTCAAATAAAATCATTTCACATGACGACACAATTAAATTCATTTACTTACTTTTCTCAAGGTAATCAGTTTCCTAATTTTTTTTAAGTACACTTAATTTTTAGAATTTACAGTGTAGGTGACAAAGGATAAAAATTTGTAGGTACCTAGCCTACACACTGTTTTCGATGTAATCTAATAGTTGGTATATTATTCTTGTACCACAAGCAACTTTGCAAGACAATATACTAACAGTAAGCTTAACACATGAAGAAAAAAAAAATTTTTCAAAAAAAGTAACCCAACCCTGTAAGCTGTCTCATCTTTCAGGCTGTCAGCGTCATCTTGTGTCTTTAATTAGTATGTACGGTTTGTATTAGGATCAGATTAAATTCTTCAATATTTGAGAGTTTATGCAATGTTCACAATAACATATTCAATGATTTAAGTGTGAATGAAAGTCTACCTCAGCTTATATTTGTCTTTGAATAATGATGATACAAATGATGATTTACTGTCTGTTGCAAACCCTGGCACTTGGTGAGAATAAAAAGAACACCCGTTAAAATGTATGCCCAAATGACCTTATTCCTGTTATCTTGGGCATTTCAGTGTGTGACGTTATGAAAGAGTCTCCCCAAAGCCAGTGAAAATAGAATGGCTCTCATCAGTAGATCAATAGACCAATAGACTACTAATGAAGGCCCAGTTGATTCACAGCTTGAATGTGTCCTGAGATTTTATACCCAAATGAGCTTTAATTTTCTTGTAATACTACGAGGTATGAACAGTGCTGGCACTGTGGTTAATGCAAATTCGGTCCCAGCTTCCGCTTTCCGAGTAGCTCCACAATTTGCCCGGCGATAGTATTTGTGATTACCTTACATTTCCAGTCAAAGTTGGGAAGAGCCTCCAGTGTATATTTTGGGATACCTACAAACACTCTTACATGCAACACTCTGTACAAAAGGTACACTCATCTACATTTTGTGTATCCTTATTTACTGATCACTGGTCAACACAATTTTTCTTGCATGGGGTTTTTCAACGGATTCTAGCTAACTTGTGGGTGCTGAATCCAAATCTGGCATTAGTTTTTGCCTATCACATCAGGTTTTTTAACTATGAAAAATCATTATTTTTGAGAAAACAGCAATTTTACACTCGAAGTTAAAAAAAACACTTTTGCATTAGAAGATCGATAGATGCAAAAATGATTACAATGAATAAATAAACACTCAGCCTAGCATGAAATTACTTAGGAAATGAATAGGGGTCATTTTTATCCCCACCAAGATTGCCAGACTAGATGGTCAACTTTTGTAAAATCCTGAATAAGGAGCATACAGATAGCACAAAAACTCGATGTGATAGAGCAAATCTGAGCTCAGATTTAGATTCAGCAGCCCAGAATTAGCCAAAAACAGTTTCCAAAGTCCATGCAAGAAAAAAAACTATATTTTTGTAGACCAGTGTTATGTTTGGCAGTCTTTATCCATGGGTTTCGCCTCATTTTCAGCGGTGCGTCACACCGCCGTCTTGAGGACCAACGGATGCCAAGATGCCTTCGATCTGTTGTGCTGTGGGTCGTGACCACAAAAAGTCACAGACAAACGGATTACAATTTTACAGAATCCCTAAAAACCACGATCGTCGAAATAAATGGATCGCAGCGATCAAAAGGGACCACTGGATTCCCACAGAACACTCCAGGCTATGCAGCGAGCACTTTGTTTCGGGTAAGTAGCTGACGTTAGCTAGCTGACGTTAGCTAGCTGGCTACCGCGTTAGCTTCATGGCCTTGTAACAAGACAGTCTTGTCGCAAGGCTAGCTAGCTTCATAGACGTGTCCTGTGCACTGATGCTAATATGACATTTATCAACAGACTCACTTACCCTTCCTGTGAAGACGAACAGTCTTTTCGTTTTTACATGATTCATTTTGACGTCCTTTACCCATCCTGCGGTGAAGTAGCGGTAGGCTTCAGTGCTTTTGAAGGCTTTCAGGGCTTCACCTGAGTATGGCGAGGGATTGTGGACGAGGTACACGTAAACGTCGTGAAACGTAAAATTAGGAAGGTCTATAGCAGACTGAAGTGGGGTTCATTGGTCTTTGGATAGAAGATAAGGATCCAATTCTAAAAACTCGATTTTTTGCAGATAACGCTGCTTCTCCTTCGTGGTTAAAGTGAGCGATTCTGGACAGTCTTTCAAACTTCCCGGGGACCGCGGTCCTCAAGATGGCGGTCATAGCAACAAAAACCACGTGACTGAAACCCATGAATAGTTGTGTTTTCTACCACTTAAAGCAGCTGTAAACACATTTTCAACTTTACCTCCCCCCCCCCCCCCTGAAGTAATACTTGGGGTAGTATTGGTAGAGGATCAATGACCACACCGGGTTATAGAACTCCGGTTTAATCGTGGCTCAGTAGGCAGACGTAATAACCATACATGGTAGTGGTGTAACCATAATAACAATCCGGGTAGTACATAACACCTAGTGTAGTGCCAGTGGATATACATAGCATTATATCACTACACCCCCCCCCCCCCCAGCGTTTCCAATTGTTCCTATTGTTTGCGCCGCTGTTGCAAAGACAACCGGAAGACATCCAAATTGAACTACAAACTCTGATCTCAGTGCTATGATAAAGGCGGAGTAAACAGGAAGTGTTAACAAGTAGGCAGGTTGTGTTACTGATCCAGTCGAAAAGAATGCGAACTGAATGTTGGTTTGGAACCCTCTCAAGTCCGGAGTGTTGTACCGAACCCCGTTTCCCCATCGAGATCTGTTTCCCCCTAGCAAGAGTTCAATACAACGATTAACCTTAATTAACCTAACTTAACTAACCTCAACCTAACTTCAACCTAACCCTAAACTTAAGCTAACGCCTACTTTAACCTAATCGCAACAGATAGCTAACCTGTTTCCATGCTAATGCTTTCGCCTGGCTAGGGGGAAACAGATCTCGCTCCATCAAATGAATGCCTGTGAGCAAATGAGGAGGTATAGTAGGCCCATACTAGCTCATAGTATGTATGGTCTAATGACAACTGATAACGGCCATTTAACTGACTGATAACATCCAAAGTAGGTGTGCCTGTCCGAGGTTTACGCTTGTTTTTCTATCACCCTCCCTCTTTGCCTCCTCCATCAGCGGGGTTCTTTTCCCCCTGCCAGGTAGACTTTCCACCGTCACTTCAGTCGTTCCACCATCCTTTATTTTATTTTTATTTTTTAATGATTTTTTTGTTTGTTTAACAAAACTTTATTTAAATTCAGTTCAAAACATTACAAAGAGAACATAAACATATAAATAAAAAAACAATTGTAAACAATACAGCAGGGGACAATGAAAAAAAATTTAAATACATATGTTCAAGGCATTGTATATTTTCAGTCTTCATGGCTTTTTTGTTTTTAACATTTCGTAGAGATTCAAAATAACACTTAAGTTGCATCTTAAACTGAACAACGTGTGATCTTTTACTCGACCATCTGCATTTGTGAATGTAAAATGTACCAAGATATTGACATTTTTCCTCTAATCTTGTTTTTCTTTTCATAAAAAATTCCTCTTTATTCAAATAAACTTTAATACCACCTGTTCTTTCAAACATATGTTCAACCTCGAGCCAAAAAAAGTTTCACACATATACATTCATAAAATAAGTGTAAAATCGTTTAAACATCATAATCACAAAAAAACACACACACATTTTACATCAATGTCACGTTTTGTATTTTGTAAGTGTCTGATTTGTTGGATAAACAAGATTAAGTATTTTGAAATGTACATCTTTAACGTCGTTGGTGACACAAACTTATCATTAAAGGTCCATACTACATTCCGGTCGATGTTTTCAAATCGAGAATTCCAAAAATGTTTTGCATAAGGAGTTGGATAATTAATAAGTACATTCCTAATATATCTATTATTACAATTTCCCCCCTTAATGCCCATACCATTTAACAATATTCACAGTAAATGTAGGCGTTTCATTTTATATTTGTGTGTGTGTGTGTGTATGTATATATATATATATATATACTATATATGTGTGTATATATATATATATATCGCCATATGTGTGTATGTGTGTGTGTGTACATACACACATACATACACATATACACACACATACATATATATACAGTGCTGCTTGAAAGTATGTGAACCCCTTAAGCAGTTTAGATGTTTCTGTTGTTTTACCATGATTTTCTTATTTTATCATCACCAGTTTTTATGTATGAAATGTCAGATATATGTTTATCAATTGCATGTACTTGTTTAGTGGGACTTGTTTAAGTAGTCCAAAAACTACATGAAACATGGAATTAGTGTATGTGCAAAAGTAAGTGAACCCCCAGCTGCATTGGTTAAGTCAAGCAGGTAACAGACTGAGGTGAAACACATTTGGGTGCTTAAATAATCATTTAAGCAGACCAATGAAATGAGACATCCTTGGGAAAGGGTTTGGCCTGCACGAATTAAAAGAGAGAGGAAACCAACCAAACCACTGTGGTCCCATACAAATCAACAATGCCGAGAGCAAAGGAGATATCCGAGGACATGAAGAAGAGGGTAGTGATAGCCCATCAGTCTGGGGAGGGATATAAGAACATCTTCGAAAGATTCGAGCTCCATCCATCCACTGTAAGACATATAATTTACAAATCGATGGCCGTCAACATGACAGCAACTCTGCCTAGAAGTGGACGCCCATCAAAACTATCACCCAGAAGCACCAGAAAAATAATACATCAGGTATAGGCCAACCCACACATCACCTCTAGAGAGTTGCAGACCTCTCTGATAGCATCTGGGACAAATGTGCATGCGTCTACAATCAGACGAAAATTGAATAGCCATGACATTCATGGGAGGGTTGCTAGAAGGAAGCCTCTGCTCTCAAAAAAGAACAAAGCTGCCTGTTTCAACTTTGCGAGAGAGCACTTGGACAAACCAGAGGCCTTCTGGAAGTCCATTCTCTGGACAGATGAGTCCAAGATAGAATTATTTGGTCACAATCAAAACCAACATGTTTGGAGAAAAGCCAACACTGCATATGAAGAAAAGAACCTCCTCCCAACAGTGAAGCATGGTGGTGGAAATGTGAAGGTCTGGGGCTGCTTTTCTGCTTCTGGACCTGGACGACTCCATATTATCCAAAGAACCATGAATTCTCCGGCATATCAACAAATTCTTGACCAGAATCTCCTGCCATCAGTCAAGGAGTTGAAGCTGGGATGAAAATGGATTATGCAACAAGACAATGACCCAAAGCATTCCAGCAAAACTACAAAGGAATGGCTTCAGAGAAAGAGGATTCGTACTCTGGATTGGCCCAGTCAAAGTCCGGACCTTAATCCAATTGAAATGTTGTGGCAAGACCTGAAGAAGTTGGTACATACCAGATGTCCCTCCAACCGCTCTCAACTGGATGAGTTCTGCAAGGAGGATTGGGCAAAAATCCCAATAAGCAGATGCGAGAGACTGGTTAGTGGTTACAGAAGACGTTTGGTTGAAGTAATGGCTGCAAAAGGAGGAGCCACAAGCTACTAATACAAGGGTTCACATACTTTTGCACATGTTAAATTTTCAGTTTTTGTGAAATAAACCACCTTTGTTGAATTAAATAATGAAAATATATCTCTTTTTGTGTGTGTGTCCATTATTTGGAAGGTGTGCTTTACAAATTGGGATTTGGATGTATGTGTAATAAGCTTATTTTATGTTTTTTACAAAAACAGTGACCATGTCTGGAGGTTTCACAAACTTTCAAGCAGCACTGTATACATACAATACCCCATAATGACGAAGTGAAAAAGGTTTTGTAGAAATTTTTGCAAATTTATTAATAATAAAAAACTGAAATATTGCATGTACATAAGTATTCACACCCTTTACTCAGTACTTGGTTGAGGCACGCTTGGCAGCGATTACAGCCTCAAGTCTTCTTGGGTATGAAGCTATAAGCTTGGCACACCTATATTTGGGGTATTTCTCCCATTCTTCTCTGCAGATCCTCTCGAGCTCTGTAAGGTTAGATGGGGAGCGTCACTGCACAGCTATTTTCAGGTCTTTCCAGAGATGTTCAATGGGGTTCAAGTCTGGGCTCTGGCTGGGCCACTCAAGGACATTCACAGACTTGTCCCAAAGCCACTCCTTCGTTGTCTTGGCTGTGTGCTTAGGGTCGTTGTTGTGTTGAAAGGTAAACCTTAGCCCCAGTCTGAGGTCCTGAGCGCTCTGGAGCACGTTTTCATCAAGGATCTCTCTGTACTTTGCTCCATTCATCTTTCCCTTGATCCTGACTAGTCTCCCAGTTCCTGCCGCTGAAAAACATCCCCACAGCATGATGCTGCCCCCACCATGCTTCACTGTAGGGATGGTATTAGCAAGGTGATGAGAGGTGCCTGGTTTCCTCCAGACGTGACGTTTGGCATTCAGGCCAAAGAGTTCAATCTTGGTTTCATCAGACCAGAGAATCTTGTTTCTCATGGTCTTAGAGTCCTTGAGGTGCGTTCTGGCAAACTCCAAGTGGGTTGTCATGTGCCTTTTACTGAGCACAGGCTTCCGTCTGGCCACTCTACCATAAAGGCTTGATTGGTGGAGTGCTGCAGAGATGGTTGTCCTTCTGGAAGGTTCTCCCATCTCTACAGAGGAACGCTGGAGCTCTGTCAAAGTGACCTTCGGGTTCTTGGTCACCTCCCTGACCAAGGCCCTTCTCCCCCGATTGCTCAGTTTGGCTGGGCGGCCAGCTCTAGGAAGAGTCCTGGTGGACGATGCCGGCATCTTCTCAACGGCATGCACTTTCTCTGGATCCGCCCTGAGTCCATCAGCCGTCAGGCGGTGTCCAATGTATGTGGTCTCCTTTTGTCTCAGCTTGAATTTGTCTTTGTTCAGCTTGATGTTCTTTTGTCTACATCTTTCAAGAAACAGTCTCAGTTTTCCATCATGGTCACGCTCAGCTTCCTCCTGTGTTTCCCCTTGGCCTGTGATCAGTACATCGTCAGCTATAATGTACAAGCCCGGTACACCGTCCAGCGCTTGTGTGAGCTTTCTCTGAAAGATTTCTGGGGCTGGACTTATCCCCATTGGCATCCTCAGCCACCTGTAACGTCCGAATGGAGTGGCAAATGTTGTTAGATAGCTGGACTCCTCCTCCAGCTGCACATGCCCGAATCCACTCTTGACATCACACACTGTGAACTCTTATGCTTTTGACAAGTCCGGTAAAATGTCCTCAATGGTTGGCAGTGGGAAGTGACTGCGCTTTAGAGCTTTGTTCAAAGGCTTGGGATCGATACACACTCTTGGTTTCCCACTTGGTTTCTGTACCACCACCATTGCACTGATCTAATCTGTACTTCATTCCACATGTGTTATGATCCCTCTTTGCTGTAGGTCTTGTAGCTCGTCCTTCAGCGGTTTCATCATGGTGACTGGGGACCCGCCTCTTTGGCAGCTGTACTGGTTTCACTGTTCTGTCCACCTCTATTTTGTATTTTACCTCGAGGCAGCTGTCGCCAGTGAACACATCAGCATACTCATCTTTAATTTGTCCCATTGTCCACTGTCCTGTTGTTGTTTCTGTTGTGACAATACTGTCTATTGTCATGATGTTTTCATATTGCACTTTTATCAATTTCATGGCCTCACTGGCTCTCCTACCCAGCAGAGGCACTGTACCTGCTGCACGCACCACCTGGAACTCTAAGCGATATAGCTTGTTGTTTCTCGGGTTTCTTATTTTCACTTTACATTTTCCCAGTGGTTTTAATTTGGTTTTATTGTACATTACTAGTACACTCTTCGTGTAATTTGGCATCTGGATTCAGCAGGTTAATTGGGATGATATTGCAACTGGCACCACAGTCTATTTGGAATTTGACCATGTCCTTGCCTAGAAGCATGCCAGCATAGAGAAGCTGAGTTTTCTTCATTTTCTCAGTTTCTTTTACATCCTCTACGGTCTCTGTATGCACATGTTTCCCTGTGTCAGTCTCTACTGCATCTACAGTTTTTGTCTCAGTTTCAGTGACACAGGTGATAATATCTTCATATTCATCACTCTCAGATTCAGTTGTTATTTTACTCACATATTTCTTTTTCCTTAGTTCCGGTTTTGCTCTGCATTTTGCCGTAAAGTGGTTCTCTCTTCCACACTTTGTGCACTTCTTCCCAAACGCTGGGCACTTTTGTTGACTTTTCTCATGCGTTTTTCCACAATATCTGCACTCCACAGTGTTGCTCGTCTGTTTCCAATACTGTGCTCCTTGCACAGCATGTACCTCTTCCACCATCGATCCCGAGATGGTTTTCACATTGTCCTTTGAGAGCTCAGCAGCTCTGCACAGCTGCAAACATGTGTCCGGCGTCAAGTTTTTCTCTCGGAGCAGTCTTTCTCTTACGATTGTGTTGTTACCTCCACACACAATCCGATCCCGAATGAGCGAGTCTCTCAATGTCCCAAAGTTGCATGTTTTTGCCAACACTCTCAGTTCCATGACATAACGGTCTATATTTTCACTGGTGCCCTGGTTTCTTGTAAAAAAAAAAAACGATAACGTCCCACAGTCTCGTTAACGCTGGGGTTGCAGTGATCATCAAACTTCTTGATAACGTCATCTAACCTCCATGCATCCTTCGGTGTGTCGCCTAGTAACGTGTGCATAAGTTCGCTGCTGCTCTCCCCGACAAGATAGCTGAATAGTTTCACCTTCTGTTTGTCATCAGCGTCAGCCATGGCTAAATCCACATACAGAGCAAACTCGTCCCTCCAGGCCTTCCATGTCTTCGAAAAGGTTGCTTGAGTCCAGACATAACGTTTGCGGTGGTTTTAGCCCATCCATGTCACACGGCAGTCTCACACTAGCAGCTAATGCTAACATATACTGAACGTTGCTTAGCAACACTAACTGCTCTCCCGCTCCTAGAAAACTTTTCCGCACCAAACTTCAAACCGAGTCGTCCGCCGCTGCCACCATGTTAAAGTGTGTTGTTTCCTTCTACTAATAAGACTTTACAACTCGTTTCAACCCCACTGGGCTATAAACTTGAATAATAACTTCGGCACGTAAGGCTATACATCATGCTCGGTCCGTTATTCAAGGTGCAACAACATAAACGATCTCTGTGGAAACAAGGAACTAAACAATGGTTCCTAACAGTAGTTCCTATTGTTACAGCTCGCACCCCTCACTCACTCACTCACTCACTCACTCACTCACTCACTCACTCACTCACTCACTCACTCACTCACTCACTCACTCACTCACACACATACACACATACACACACACACACACACACACACACACACACACACACACACCCTCTTTGGTAACGTACCTCCAGACTGTAGAAAGCTGGGCGAAGTTGGACACATCGATGGTTTCATCAATTAGTATTGCTACAAAGCTTGTGTCTTTGATTTCAGATAAAAAGTCAATTGCATCATACATAAAATTTTGACTGACATAATCAAATCCTTTATAGAAGTCTGCAAATAAAATATAACAATTGTCTGTGATGTATTCATTATAATCAATCAAGTCTAGGATTAATCGAATATTATTACTGATATGTCTCCTTCGCATAAAACCAGGTTTGTTTTTAGACAAGGCTTAGCCTCTGAGCAAAAATTAGTGGCAATAGTTTTGCATCATTGTTAATTGCGGTTATTGGTCTTCAATTATCAAGAATTAAAGTCTTTATTAGGTTTGGGTAACAGAGTAATTAGACCTTGAGCCATAGTTGCAGGGCGTCTACCTATGTCAATGGCCTCTTTAAACACACATACTAAAAATTATGCAACATTGTCTTGAAACTCCTTGTAAAACTCGCTGGTAAGGCCGTCATTCCCTGGGGATTTGTTGTCTTTTAACCTTGATAAATTCTTTCGAAGTTCTTCTAAGTATATTTCCTAATCACATATTTCTCTAGAGGGTTGCTGAAGCGTCTTGTGATGTAAGCTGAAAGGTACAGGCTACCTATTCCTGCATGCGTGACAAACCCCGGATAGGCTCCTCCTCGCGGTATTGACTGGACTTCACTTGTGGAGTTGGCGGAAACTGGGCATCACTCAGCTGGCTAAAGCCTAACGGGACCACGGACATAAAAATCCCACACGTCCCTGGCTCGTAAGTGTCTAACAAGTGGGCAGTCCGGACTTCCAATCCGACCATCCCTTGGGCAGTTAGACTTTTAGTAGGTTACAGTAGTCACCCACTCCCGGAAGCGCGCCCTGGCGCTTTATTATTCCCGCGCGAGGATCTGCACGCTTCCGGACACTTCCGGATCCCACCTCTGCCACCGACGTAACCGAGCATATTTCCGCCTGCTGCGGGATTCGATCCGAATTTGTACTGCACTACGAGGCGACATCGCTAACCTCTCGACTAAAGGGGGCCGACCCTGTAGCGATAAGCCAGTGAGTATTTTAATAGGTTACAGTACTGACTAATTTAGCCTCCTTTACCTCAGTTTTAACTTCCTGTATCTTTCCAGAGAAATTCAGAATTTTCCTTCAAGGCTTCAATGCTTTATTCATAATTTTCTTTCATTTTCTCAGAGTAGCCTCACAATGTTGTCTTGTAACTTGGAGGGTGTGGGCCGCCTTGCCTTTTTTTTTTTGCATCTGGAGTGGTTGACTTGGAAACTGGAAGAAGAGAACACTCGCCCGAACTAAAATAAGAATGCATCTCTCGGGATTTGATTATATTATTATTGGTAGAATTGGAGAAAATCTGTTTACTCACTTTCTTTTCTGTAGGTTGGTTTCTCTGTCTCTTATCAGCCATTCTGCAATCTTCCTTTTGTTTAGCAGCCAGATTATTTGCTATAGCCTGTTACTAACAGTAACCACTTTCTTCTTTTTAGAAACAATATTGCCTATGTGCTTCTAATTCAATAAAGCAATTGGCTGTTGTTCCGTTGATCTGTTAATAATTTTTTAGACGCAAAAATCATCTACTCCGTTTTAGCAGTCTAAGCCGCCATCTTCAGTTTTTCCACCATCTGCCATTTCCACTACTGGGGATAGCTACCAATAGTTACAGAGGAAAACAAAAGCACTATCCTCTTCCTATTTTGGTTGCACAATGGTTCCACTTCCTTTATGCTGTAAATCTTGCCATCATTTTCCCGCGAGATCTTACCCGTTGGCAGACAGAATTGCGTCGTGATAGCGAGGCTTTTTTTTCTTTTAGATTTTTCCCCCCTTTTTCTCCCCAACTGCACTTGGCCAATTACCCCACTCTTCCGAGCCGTCCCGGTCGCTGCTCCACCCCCTCTGCCGATCCGGAGAGGGCTGCAGACTACTAAAGCGAGGCTTATAGAGAACCAATCTAAACATCAATGGTGTTATTATTCTATAGCCATTACACTGCGCAATCAACACTTATTTCATAACAAGTTAAAGCAAAAAAGTTGCCTACTGCCGCTTTTAGAAACTTTCCAAGACATAGTTTTTTGTTTTTGTTTTTTTTGGGTGATGTGAAAAACAGTTTAACACTTAATTATTATCTTGTTGTCCGTTTTTGAAGACCCCCCCCCCCCATGTACGAGTTTTAGCCAACACAGCATGTCTTCATTACAGTCTCTGCACGTGTTGAGGAAAACCAGCACTTGACTCACATTTTATCCTGGTGATTAGTTACCAGTGCATTTAATGATTACTTTTGGCATGTTATTGACAGAAATATTTTGGACAACCACAAGTGTGTGAATTGTTAGTATAGGCTGCAATAACTGGGCCGCAGTCTTTCGGTAGTTTCACCGTCAAGGCTGAACTAGAGGTCAGAGTCCCAAGTCTCAGGAATGAACCAACCGACTTCCCAGCTCGTTATTCTTTAGAATACGTAAGGAAATAACCTACCTTATTTATTTCTCACAATTTTAATTGGGTTTTTGCGATTCTGTCTTTCAAAACTGCTTGATTAATAAAAATATAATTCCATTAAATCTAGATCAACATCTTAGTTACCAAATTCAAATTATTGGCTGCAGCGAAGTAGCTTTTCAGTCTCTTTGGTTAGGACAAGGTCTTCGCTGTGCATCCATTTCCCCTTACATACCAGGGGGCAGAGAGCCTCCAGCCTGCTTCACGCTCCAGCCGACCACATGAAAGAGCTGTCCTCTGTCCTGTGCAGCTGTCCATGTGGCCACAAAGGTTGAAGCACAACCAAGGTCTGAGAGTCCGGGAGTGTGGGAAAATATGTGTGGTTATTTATAGTAATTAAAGTGCTGTTAATGAAACTTAGACCTAATGCAAAGCTAAACGCACAATTAAGCGGAATTGAAATGGGGGTGCTGAAGAATTTCTTTATTCGTTGAAGTGAGGGTTAATCGAGCTGGCCTGGAATCAACTCATTTTGACACTTGGTCTGATTCCTCAATCCAGGAGTAGAATCACACCCAGACTGTAGCATAAATACTGAAAAAATAAATCCGATTGATTGACAGACTAATTGAATGATTGGTTTACTGGCTGATTGATTGAGTTTGTGACACAATGTTCATATCACATACTTGATATACTGGCTAACTAATGAAATTTACGTTGGAATAAACCTCCAGGGGCGTAGCCAGCCTGTCAGAAATGGCAGGTCTCTCTCCCCCCCCCCAAAAAAAAATTTGGCCCTGTTCAGGCTATTAGGCTACATCAACAAATGTCGGCTAGCCTTTATTGTGACCCAAGTATTATATTATTTAACCATGTCTATGTTTTTTTTTCCGGTATCTAACAAATAGTGTACATTTTGTGGTGTGAGAATTTGTCGAGTTGAACTTTAAATGCATTTTTATTGTTTTTGAAAAAAGCAGGTTTGATACTATGATGGAAATGATAAAAATGAGTTGGTCAGGAGCCTTGGTTGTCAATAAGTCATTTAGAAAAACATTTATTTAGAAAAGCAAGACAAAAACAGACTTTGCGCGCAAAGGGACAGTTTACAAAGAGTAACCCGTCACGGAATAACAGCCAGAAGAGAATGGTGAAGAAGAAGAGAGAGCGTTGGCCCTGCTAAGTATTTTTATAGGCTTAGATCAAAGGATCTATTCAACAAAGGGCATAGGTGTGAGGATGTGAGTCCCTGGGCAAATGGTCTGGGGGTTCAGCGCAATCTGAATCTGAATGGCTATAGGTGTAACCTCCGGATCTTCCCGGCGCCATCTGGCCAGGGATAGATAAGACAAAAGACTTTGTTGTGTTCGAAGGGGGTTATGTTAAGACAAAGGCCTTTGCTCTGTTCAAGTGGAGTATATTGATAACTAAATTTTTCCATCACAGTCCTCCCTTTTATCAATATAAGAACACTTGAGTAATAATAACATGTAAAATTTTTTTTTACCTTGAACATATCGGAACATGTTTCAATCAAACAGTAATAAAAAAATCAACAGATTAAGAAGGTTTAAGAGTAGAACAAAAACTTTGTCAGTGAGGAAAAAACAAACCAAACAACCATTGAATCATATGTATTTAGCAGAGAATTGTTAGGGTTTCTGGAAGACCCCAAGCACACGACACCAGACAGAGATGGGGTTAGCCGAAAACTGGCATACTTTATTCCTTACGCGTACAAATAGTCAAACATAGGAAGGCAATGAGCGACAAGGAAAAACGGAAAGTCCAAGGGGAAAAAACTCGCGGGTAATCCAAACGGGAACACGGCAGGATACTTCCACGGGGAAACTTTGCAAGGGAAAAACATGAACCAAGGCCTGGGGTGAGTTCGGAGAGAAAAGGACTGTGAGGGAAGAGTAGCTGCTACTGCGGGGAGGTTACAACACGAACTGACAACGGGCGCGTGGGAGGCCACCAAACTTAAGCCCAGCCCTGATGGCTAAGCCCGGCCCTGACGAGCTGATTGGCTGCCGGCGTGGGGTGGGCGGGCCACGGCGCGGGGTGGGCGAGCCGTAACAGAACCCCCCCCCTCCACGGGAGCCACCAGGCGACTTGCCCGGCTTGTCGGGATGGGAATGATGGAACTCAGTGAGTAGCCCAGGGTCCAGGATGAGCTGGCGGGAGACCCAGCTACGTTCCTCCGGACCGTAGCCCTCCCAGTCCACCAAATACTGGAACCCCCGTCCTTGGCGCCGGACGTCCAGCAGCCGGCGGACCTTCCACTGGGGGTGCCCATCCACGATCTCAGGGGGAGGCAGAGCCGGGGCCGGAGGCATCAGAGGACTGTGGGAGACAGGCTTAAACCGAGACACATGAAACACGGGATGGGTCTTCAAGGAAGCCGGAAGCTTCAGACTCACCGCCGCGGGGCTGAGAACCTTCCTGATCTCAAAGGGCCTGACAAACCGGGGGTTCAGCTTCTTCGCGGTGGACTGAAGTGGGCGATCCTTCGAGGACAGCCACACCCTTTGGCCTGGTTGGTACGTAGGCGCTGGGGACCGGCGTTGGTTGGCTCCCCGACTGGGGCGCTCAGCTGCCCGGAGCAGAGCAGCTCTGTTCACCTCCCAGACGCGACGACACCGGTTCAGATGGGCCTGCACGGAGGGAACCGCCACTTCCAACTCCTGCGCAGCAAAGAGAGGCGGCTGGTAGCCCAGGGACACCTCAAAAGGTGAGAGGCCGGTGGCAGAGCTGACCAGGGAGTTGATGGCATACTCGACCCAGGGGAGGAACCGGCTCCAGGAGCTGGGCTTCTTGGCGGCCACGCACCGGAGGGCAGACTCCACGCTCTGGTTCATCCTCTCTGTCTGTCCGTTAGTCTGTCGGTGATAGCCAGAGGAGAGACTAACAGAGGCACCCAACCCCTTACAAAAGGCCCGCCATACCTGGGAGACGAACTGGGGCCCTCGGTCCGAGACGACGTCCAGGGGAAGGCCGTAGAGATGGAACACGTGGCTCGTCAGGAGGTCCGCCGTCTCAGAAGCCGATGGGAGTCTGAGGAGGGCCACCAGGTGCACTCCCTTACTGAAGCGGTCCACCACTGTCAGGATCACAGTGTTACCCTGGGAGGGAGGCAGTCCGGAGACAAAATCCAACGCCACATGGGACCAGGGCCGGCTTGGAGTTGGGAGAGGCTGCAGTAGACCTGCGGGTGCCTGGTGAGAGGCCTTGCTGCGAGCACAGACGGAGCAGGCCCTTACGAAGTCCCTGACGTCGTTCCTCATGGTGGGCCACCAGAAACGCCGAGCCAGAATGGTGAAGGTGCGGTGGACACCCGGGTGGCAAGCAAACTGACTGGCATGGCCCCACTGGAGAACCCGGGGCCGAACTGTGTCCGGGACAAATAGGCGGCGTGGAGGGACATGGCTCGGGGCGGGATGGGAGCGCAACGCCTGCCTGACCACGGTCTCGATGCCCCAGGTAACCACGCCAACCACCCTGGCCTCAGGAAGGATGGGAGTCGGCTCCTCTGTAGCTGGCTCCCTCCTCGGGTGTTGTCGGAACATGGAGTCTGCCTTCGTGTTGCGGGTGATAAGTCAGCGTGAAGTCACACCGACTGAGGAAGCTGGCCCACCGTGCCTGCCGACCATTGAGGCGCTTGGTTGCCTGGATGAACGTCAAGTTCTTATGATCCGTCCAGATGGTGAACGGCTGTTCCGCCCCCTCCAGCCAATGGCGCCGCTCCTCCAGAGCAGCCACCACTGCCAGCAGCTCCCGGTTCCCGACATGGTAGTTCTCCTCAGCGGGGAGGAACCGGCGAGAGAAGAAGGCGCATGGGTGGACCTTCTGGTCAGACGCTGACCGCTGGGAGAGGACAGCCCCCAACCCGGTGTCCGAAGCGTCCACCTCTAAGATGAACTGCCTCTTGGGGTCGGGGTGGAGCAGGACCGGGACGCTGGTGAACCTCTCCTTGAGGGACTGGAATGCAGAGCGGGCAGCCGGGGACCAGATGAACGGCTGGGAGGGGGAGGTCAGCCTGGTGAGAGGTTCTGCCACGCAGCTGTAGTTCCGGATGAACCTCCGATAGAAGTTCGCAAACCCGAGGAAGCTTTGTAATTCCTTCCGTGATGTGGGATCGGGCCAGTCCACCACAGCCTCGGTCTTGCGGGGGTCGGCCCGGGTCTGTCCCCTCTCAACGACGAAGCCCAGGTAGTCAACAGAAGGGGAATGGAACCGGCACTTCTCTGCCATGACTAAGAGCCGGTTCCGGAGGAGACGTTCGAGTACCCGGCGGACATGCTGGACATGTTCCTCGAGGGTCCTGGGGAAGATGAGGATGTCATTGAGGTAGACCACCACAAACTCGTCGAGCATGTCGCGGAGAACGTCATTCATGAGAGCCTGGAATACCGCCGGGGCATTGGTGAGGCCGAACGGCATGACCAGGTACTCATAATGACCCCGGGGCGTCTTAAAGGCTGTCTTCCACTCGTCCCCCTTCCGGATCCGGACCAGATGATAGGCACACCGGAGGTCCAGCTTAGTGAAGACTGCAGCCTGGGTGAGGGGCTCAAGGGTGAAACTCATGAGAGGAAGGGGGTACTTGTTTTTGACGGTTATCTCATTGAGTTGGCGATAGTCAATGCAGGATCGGAGGCCCCCGTCCTTCTTCTTCACGAAAAAGAATCCAGCTGCCACCTGGGAGGACGAGGGCCAAATGAGCCCCGTTGCCAAGGACTCGGAGATTTACTCGTCCATCGCAGCTTTCTCGGGGATGGTCAGACTGTACAAACGACTGCTGGGAAGGGGTGCCCCAGAGTGGAGGTCGATAGCACAGTCATAAGGCCGATGAGGAGGAAGAGATTGGGCCCGGGTCTTGCTGAAAACCTCACCTAACTCATGGTACTTAGGGGGAACAGAGGAGAGGTCGGGAGGCGGGGTACTAGGGGCATGTCGGGGGGATGGGGCGGGAGCAGCCTGGAGACATTGGGCATGACAGGAGGAGCTCCACTCCATGATGGTACTGGAGGCCCAGGTGATGTGTGGCTCATGCTGCATGAACCAGGGGCGATCACAGGGACTAACGGGGACTGGATGATGTAGAACCAAAGTCTCTCTACATGGTTACCTGCTATGATGAGAGAGACAGGGTGGGTGCGTTGGGTGACGCTGGCCAGGCAGCGCTCGTCCAGTGCGAAGGCCTCCATTGGCTTCTCCAGCGTCTCTAGCGGGATGTTGGCCTGGGCAGCAAACTCTGAGTCCAGGAAACACTCATCAGCCCCCGAGTCGAGGAGTGCACCCACCGTGAGCCGCTGGTCAGCCCAGGCCAGGGTAACGCTAACTAGATGGTTCTGTGGGGCAGGACGGCGGGAACAGGAAAGTCGGCTCACTAGGATCTCCCGGGGCCCCAGTGAGCCTAGTCTTTTGGCCGAGTGGGGCAGCTGCTGATCAGATGTCCCTTCTGGCCACAGTAGAGGCATTGACCTGCCTTGAACCGGGCCTCCCGTTCGGCCGGACTAAGGCGCGTGCGCCCCAGCTGTATAGGTTCCTCCCCCGTCGTGGTCTGGGGCGCGGGGGGAGAAACGGCCACAGGGAAAGTGGGGCGAGCAGGAGTAGGGATCCTGTTAGGAGTACTGGACGACTGGGGAATGGACGGGGATCCACGCAGGGCTCACTCACGCCTCCTCTCCCGGAGGCGTCCGTCAATGCGGATGGCGAGCTTGATCAGGTCCTCGAGGCAGGTGGGCTCCTCCCAGGTGGCTAGCTGGTCCTTCACAGCCTCGCTGAGACCTCTCCGGAAGGTGACCCGAAGTGACCGGTCGTTCCAGCCGCTCTCAGCTGCAGCCAGCCTGAACTCCACCGAGTAGTCTGTGACACTGCCACTGCCCTGCAGGATACTGCTCAGCCGAGCACCAGGGTCCTGGCCACCGACTGGATGGTGGAAAACCTTCCGTAGTTTCGCCTCAAAGTCCTCGTAGGTGAGGCAGAAACTGGCCTTCATGGACCAGGAAGCAGTGGCCCACTGAGCTGCTCGGCCTGTGAGCAGGTTGGTCACGTAAGCGACCCGGGCAGCATCAGACGTGAACATGCTGGGTTGGTACAGGAAGACCAGCTCACACTGCATGATGAACGTGGCACAGGTCTCAAAGTCGCCATCAAACAGTCGTGGGCTGGAGAGGCAGGGCTCCCGAGGAACTGGGTTGAGCCCCACAGGGTTAACCGGGGCAGTGGGCCCAGGGGGCAGGTTACCCACGACTCCAGGGGCAGGCTGGCCCGGCGGCTGGATGGTGAGAGCCGCCGTGATGGTTTGCAACTGCCGCAGGATCTCTGCTTGTTGGCTCGCCAACGCCGCCTGTTGGCTCGTTAGGTTACCCACACAGGCCTGGAGAGGCGGGACCCGAGTCTGAAGATCTCTCACCGCGGCGGAGGCCGCCTCTAGCTGCTGGGTGTGGGAGTTAGTCAGTTGGATCTGTCCGATGAGAACCGCTCGAAGCGAGCTGGCCGGTACGCTCTCTGTGTCGGCTTGAGTCGTCATGGTCAGTTCGTACTGTTAGGGTTTGTGGAAGACCCCAAGCACACGACACCAGACAGAGATGGGGTTAGCCGAAAACTGGCGTACTTTATTCCTTACGTGTACAAATAGTCAAACATAGGAAGGCAATGAGCGACAAGGAAAACCGGAAAGTCCAAGGGGAAAAAACTCGCGGGTTATCAAAACGGGAACACGGCAGGATACTTCCACGGGGAAACTTTGCAAGGGAAAATCATGAACCAAGGGCTGGGGTGAGTTCGGAGAGAAAAGGACCGTGAGGGAAGAGTAGTCGCTACTGCGGGGAGGTTACAACACGAACTGACAACGGGCACGTGGGAGGCCACCAAATTTAAGCCCAGCCCTGATGGCTAAACCCGGCCCTGACGAGCTGATTGGCTGCCGGCGTGGGGTGGGCGGGCCACGGCGCAGGGTGGGCGAGCTGTAACAAGAATGTTTACATTATATTTTTAGTAAAATCGCATGGCCTACTTTCCTCTCAATGTCGCAGCAATCTGAAACCTTCGATCGGCTAGTTTAAAACCCTCTCACCCTGGCTTGAAGATTAAAACATCAAACATAATAACATTTCTGAAAGTCCCAAATTAACTTTGTAAAAATAATCATGTCATTAAAATAAGAATAGCATTAGAGTCAGCTTCTGGTGCTTTAGCCAGACAGCGTACCATCAAAACCCTAACAAGCAGTGAACCAAATGCTATACCTTTGTTCTCCACTAGTTGGAGTTGAAAAAAAACTAAAGCCGTAATTTTCTTACCAAAAATCTGGCATCTCACTTGTTTCACTGCACCCTGACCCCATTTTGGCTCGAGTCAGGTAAAAGATCATATGATTTCTTAGCTAATGGATGAATACTCAATCAATTTAATCACTTTTGGGGAAAACCTTTTTCTTTAAGGAAAACCCTTTTCAATCATAGAGCAGCAGAAAAAAAAACTCATTGGGAGAAAAAAACATCAATATTCAAAATATGGTAATTCATCATCAACGATGTGGCAAATTTCGTTTAGATTAGTGACCGAATGGTTCAGATCAGCTGTAGTCTGTACTATCAGGGCTGTGACAGGAATGTCAGTAACATCATTGACATATTTTGTGATGCACTTCACAAAGATGCAAATGAGGATGAGTAGCATAATCAAAACCACTAGAAAAACAGTCATAGTTTGTGTAAAATTTCCTGACCCTGAGAAAACATTGTCAATAAAACCTAATGCATTCCAGCTCCAGTTTGTCTTCAAGAGTTCAATTCCCTGTTTGTTAGTGTGATGAAAAGCAGCCACAGTATCATTTGCATTGCTTATGTAACTACAACACTCCTGGCCGATGACAGAACAGGTTCCGCCCTGGCTCGCAAGAATTATGTCTAGAGCATACCTGTTCTGCAGGACAACAGTTTTGATTTCATTCATCTCCTTAAGTAAAGCTGAGGCCATCGCGTCTGAGGCGTTCATGTGTGCTTCCAGGACTTTTGATAAGGCTGTGACTTCAAGTTGAGTATTAAGCACTCCGTAGCTTGGGAACAGAACACCTAATACTGATTGAAACCCGGTGAGGGCTCTACGAAACCTGGAATTCAAACTGTTATGGAGATGTTGCATTTCACCGTTAGAGACTTTCCTGAGAAGTGGTATCATGTGCGCCAGATAGCAACGTCCTTTACTTTGAGCCGGTAATTTAGTAAATGCATATTCACCACAGATCAGGAAAACTCTTTCTGGTAATCGAATCTGTTTACCTGAGTATCTAAAGTCGTAGATGGGTCCTGAGCAGGAGCTCTTTCCCAACTCTAGGACGGCAGAAGATGCATTTACTGGGACTATGTTCAGACAATAGGTTACGTTCAGCAAAGGGATAATTCTGAACTTTTGATTGTCCAAAGCTCTGGTTCTCATGGTGTACTGATCATGCACCTGTTGCTGCGATTTCAGGAGGCAATCTACAATTTGGCATTTTACTCCTGAAAAAACAAAGGAATTTCTCCAGGATACCGTTGTGGAAATCGTGGAACATATCAACCAAGAGTCTTGTAAATTGTCCTGATGAGTCTGAGTGAATACATGTAACCCTGTGGTTAAATTATAGGCCTTAGATATATTATATTGCACTATTAGATAAGAGTTTGGCCTATGTTTGTTATTTTGTTAACCTTTTGAATATGAATATATTATATTGTTGATATTGTTCTGCAAAACAGTTGTTTACCAATGTGAAATGCATTTACTTTTATTGTTGAAAACTTACCATTGTTGTGATTGGTTGGCTGTGGAGAGAATAACTTACCTTGAATGTGATTGGTTGAGAGGGCAGCGGGGAACGTCAGCGCGAGCAGACTGAACTGGGAAAGAAAGGGAGGTCACTCGTCCCTTGTGTGAGCAAAACGGAGCAGTTTGATGTCGAGTTGTTATATGCTATTTTGCGGTGAGAGAAATGTAATTGAAGTTTAGTGAACAGTGATGTGTGCGGGTGTCTGACCGAGACCCATCCCGGGAACTGTTTGTGTGGACTGGGGAGACAAACTGACTACTCGTCAGTCCCATATGTGGACCCAGCGACGTTACGGAGCGAGCTAGCCAGTCGGGGTTCGTTGCTAGCACAGCAAGACGCGCGAATGGACTGGATGCGGTAAGGGGCTTGCCCCACAGTGAGTCGGGCCGTCTTCTAGTTTAGCGAAGTAACGTTATCAGTTACAGTGTAGTGGTGTATTCATGCGACCTTCGAGGAACGCAGAAGGAGTCGTCTGTTGCCGTGTTGTGCTGCCGAGGCGAGCGCACGGTTCGACCGTGAGATGGTGCTAACGGCTAACTAGCCAGTTAGCTAGGATGGCTGCTGGCCTGACGTTCGCTGCTGCACTGCGGCGGGAAGCGTGAGACGAAGAGGAGCATTCATTCTTTGTGAGTACAAGCTGGATGTGCGGGCTCCCAAGGGGAGCGAAGAGGGCTGTTTACGGTCCCAACGTACCCGATGAAGAAACAGGCCTGCAACTGGGGGTTGACTTTCTTTTATTTTTATTGCCGGCTTAGTTATAGGGTTGTTGAGCTGTATGCTAATGTGTTGGTCTGATTAATTTGTGTGTATATGAATGCAGATGCTTGTTAGCCATTGAGGCTTATTACTTTAATTCATTCTAATAATTATTACTCATAATACATTTGTATATATAATTCTATGTACCCGTGTGAGTGTGGATTATTCATGTGTGTTTATTCCTGTAGTATCTAGGCTATGGTAAGTGACATGTTGAGACAACCTTAAAGGGCTAGTCCACCTTTTTACTGGAAGTAACCTAGTGACACTCAGAGATGTGTAGACCATAGTATATAACCTTAAAGGGCTAATACACCATATTTTAGAACCTTAAAGGGCTAGTCCACCGTTTTAATATAAGTTACTCGGTGACACATTGAGGTGTCTAGACCATGTTAGATTGCCTTAAAGGGGTCATATGCCATATTTAAGCGCCTTAAAGGGGTAGTCAACCTTTTTAGTTGGAGTTACCAGATGACACTGTAAGACATTTAGAGCCTTTAGAGCATACTTCAAACACATAAGAAGCGAAGTTAGCATACTTCAATAGTTTATTGGATACCGAGTTGTATAGAGAACTCAGGAGCGTTGTCCTTGACAGTTAAAAGGGATAGATAGCGCTACATACAGCTTGGATGTTATGCACTGTTTGTGATCCTTGTAGCTGAGAGAAGTGTGTTACTTTGTACGATTTAACAGTGTTAAAAGAACCTGGCCTGTGGTTGTCATTAAATTCTTGTGTGAACTTTCCCAAAATGGTCTTGTCCAGGCCGGTATAATCGGATCCTAGACGGTCCATTCCAAAATGGAATTGACAAAACGTGGATGTGTTTGTGGAAATGAACATGTGGATGCTAACAACGTGAGCATTGATATTCTGCCAATTGTACTGTTTCCATTCAGCTAGCGTGAGCGGCAAGGGGTAGAAAGTAGGTGTTATCGTACCGTGTGGTACCTGCTGACAAATGCAGCATTTTTCATAATTCATTTCAGCTGCAAAACTTCGAGCTGGCCGGATGCAAATCAACTTGAGCTGTTGTTTCATCTAGAGTCTTAAATGAATCACAATCGAATTCTGTATCAGCTGGCCAATCTGGAACATCAGTACACACTTGATTAGTAAAATCCTTGGTTCTAGACACTTGAGTCACGGTCTTGTTTGTAGCACACCAATAGAATGATTCTTCACTTCGGATATTGATAACAGTCACCTTTGTGTGCTTAGAGTCTCCACGTTGGAGGAATACACGGTTTAAATCCAGCAGTGTCCATTGGTCATCCATGATGGTGTAAACCCGACAGTCAAATGACAAGCAGCATTTTAAGGGGCAAAGATACGCTCTAGTCAATGGGGTATTTCTTCTTTGCCGTGGTTGGAAAGTTTGTTCGGTGCTGTCAAATGGGGATTGTGTGGAGTTGTGGGTTGGTTCTGTGGATTTGGCTGGGGATGGAAGTATGGTTTGGGCAGTGGTGGTAGATTGGCGTGAGAGTGAGGCTTGGGCTGAGGTGGGGGTGTGAGCTGGGCGGGCTGAGGTGGGGTTATGCTCATCACTCTGTCTGACACTATTCACCTCCAACACACTCTTGACATACTATTCCTCCAGAATTACCCATTACCACATTCCTCCTCCTATCCGTACCATGGTCGAAGAGTTTGAACCCACCTCCAATAGGCTTTACTCCCCTTCCACCTGGTCTTTTGCACACACAGTTTATCTACCTTCCTTCTCTCCATCATATCAGCCAGCTTTCTCCCTTTACCATTCATAGTGCCAAGATTCAAAGTTAAGACTCTCACCTCCGCAATCCTACCCTGCCTCCTCTCTCGCTGCCTCTGGACATGCCTTCCCCCTCTCCTTCTCCTTCGCCCAACAGTAGCATAGTTTCCACCAGCACCCTGCTGGCCAGCAGTACTGGTGGCAGTTCTTGGTAACCCGGGCCTCAACTGATCCGGTGTGGAAATCTTATTTACGATCCACAAATTTGATTTGGCCAAGGTTTCACGCCAGATGCCTTTCCTAACACAACCCTCCCCACTTGCCCAGGCTTGGAACCGACACCAAGAATGCATTGGCTTGTGTGTGTGTGTGTGTGTGTGTGTGTGTGTGTGTGTGTGTGTGTGTGTGTGTGTGTGTGTGTGTGTGTGTGTGTGTGTGTGCGCGTGTGTGTGTGCGCGTGTGTGCGTGTGTGTGTGCGTGCGTGCGTGCGTGCGTGCGTGCGTGCGTGCGTGCGTGCGTGCGTGCGTGTGCACATAAGGCTAATTTGTGTTTTCAATCACCTTCCATATTTTGTATTTGTCATGTGCTGGCAAAATAACAAGCCCATTGCCAAATAATACAAAACTTTTATTGGGAAGCTGACATGACTGAGTGTGTGTCGGACAATACTTTGTGTGTGTGTGTGTGGGGGGGGGGGTTATGTGACCTCTGTGCTAGGCTATGTTCAACTGTCATTTTTAATGTTACTGAGCATGTTGGTGCTGGTGTACCAATATCCATAGATAGTGATTAATGATGCTGTTGTATCTGTCAGGTGAGTGTGTGTGTGTGTGTGTGTGTGTGTGTGTGTGTGTGTGTGTGTGTGTGTGTGTGTGTGTGTGTGTGTGTGTGTGTGGCCGCCATGCAAGGCTATGATATTATATGCTGTTAATTTTCATCTTGGTGCCTCTGATGATTTATAAGCCTTGTATGATGAAACTGCGTTGCACTCAGGCAAGTATAGTTGCAATTGCATATTTTGGTTAACATATTCGTTTCAGAACCTATTAAGTATGATCGGTCTGGGACGGGCTAGGCCCACCTGATTTTCCTTGTGCCCACTCACACTGTGATTTCTGCCTACACCACAGCTCTGTTGTCCTACTACTGGACCTCAATGCAGCCTTTGACACCATTGATAACTGTACTATTTGACAGAATTAATTGTAAATTTTGTGTATCTGGCTAAGCTCTCTCTGGCTTAAGTCCTACTTATCTGGAAGATCACAGTTTGTCTGCTACAATAATATTGCATCGAAATTCTCTGGCATTAAATATGGCATACATCAGGGCTCGGTTCTTTTCTCTTATATTTCACCTCTTGGCCAAATTATACGCAGTCATGGAATCAATTTCCGTTGCTATATGGATGATACTCAGCTCTATGTGCCTATAAGGGCTGATGATTGTACTCGAATGACTAATTTAGAGGTCTGCTTGGCTGCTGTGAAAAAGTGGATGTCACTAAATTTCCTGCATTTAAATTTGGATAACACTGAGACACAGACACCAACTTGATCAAGTAACAATAACAGTCGAAAACCCTGTGATTTCACAAAATGTGACAGCCAAAAACCGTTGTGTTACATTTGATCCCAGCCTTTCCTTTGATAAGCACATTACAGATATCACCAAGACTTGCCTTTTCTGATTTACTTAACGTATCTAAAATGTGGTCTTTCCTGTCCATGGTTGATGCAGAGACTAATACATGCATTTGTTTCATCCGGACTTGATCACCATATTGTTCTGTTCTCAGGTCTGCCACATGCTAGTATTAAAAGTATTCAGATGGTTAAAAATGCTGCAGCTAGAATCCTAACTAAAAATAGAAAATTTGAAAATGATACACCAATTCTTGCCTCCTTTCATTGGCTTCCTATCCATGTTAGATCAGACTTTAAGGTGCTTCTGTTGACTTATAAAATCCTAAAGGGGCTTGCCCCATCTTACCGGTCTGATCTCCTTAAACCGTACATTCTATCTCAAGCTCTTTGCTCTCAAAATACAGGGCTCCTGTGTGCACCCAAAGTTAAAAAGAAGGCAGCTGGTGGTAGGAACTTTTCCTATCGGGCCCAGTTCTTGTGGAATAACCTGCCGGCAGCCATCAGACATTCAGAGTCTGTTGAGTCGTTTAAATCCAGACTGAAAACACATCTTTTTACCTTAACCTTCAAGTAGTTGCCTTTAAATTGAGCACTTCATGACCTGTTACTGCATGACGTGTCGGTTTCTGTCACAATGAATTTAATAAGCACTGTTCTGCTGACGAGATTATAGCATATAGATTATTGACTATTGCAAACTTCTCTTCTCTAACTTATCTTTTTTCTCTCTCTGAATGATATCTTCTCCTTTCTCGTCTGTGTTTGTGAATGGTGTGATGCGAGTCTCTCCCATGTGTACATGTAGACTGTCCTCCTCCCAGGTCTCCATGGTGATGGTGGTCACCACCTGGACACTGCTTGGCATCCCCCTCGTCACATTTTTTATATATCTTATAATCCATATAATTTTGTTATCTCGTTTCAATATTGTTTCCTTCTCTCACTGTGATGTGCGACTAATGCATTTTCTTGTCTCTTCTCCTGTGTATGTGAATGGTGTGATGTGAGTCTCCTCTGTGTGCATGTGTAGTCTGTCCTCCTCTCAGGTCTACATGGTGATGGTGGTCGTGTGGCTCAGGTCCAAGGCTGTTCTGGTGGCATCTGGACACTGTTTGGCATCCTCCTCATCATATTCTTCATGTATCTTATAATTCCATTACAATTATGTTATCCTCTTTCAATGTTGTATTATGTAAATTATCATTTACACACAACATCCATTGCACATCTATCTGTCTTGGGAGAGAGATTCCTCCTCTGTTGCTCACCCTGAGATTTCTTCCAATTTTTTCTCCCTGTTAAAGTTTTTTTTTGGGAGTTATTCCTTATCCAATGTGAGGGTTTAAGGACAGGATGTTGTATTGTTGTAAAGTCCACTGAGGTAAATTTCTAATTTGTGATATTGGACCATACAAATAAAATTTACTTGACTTGACATATTTCAGAGCCCATGTCATTTTTAGCCGCAGTACAACATTGTTGTACTGCGGCTAAAAATGATGAAGTGCTTTGAGAGGTTGGTGAAAGATTTCATCTGCTCATCCCTGCCCGGCTCATTCAACCCCCTCCAGTTTGCCCATAAAAACAACAGGTGCAGAGACGATGCCATCTTCAACCTCTTGCGCACCACCTTAACCCACCTGGATGAGGAGAGAGGGAACTACGTACGTATGCTGTTCATTAACTACAGTTCAGCGTTTAATACTATAGTACCCCTCAATCTGGTCACGAAGATGAGGTCGCTAGGAATCAACACCCCGTTGTGCAATTGGGTGTACAACTTTCTCACTTACTGGCCCCAGGTGGTTAGGGTGGGCAGCCTAACCTCCGGAACATTGGTCCTCAACACAGGTGCTCCTCAGGGTTGTGTGCTGAGCCCTCTGCTGTACAACATCTACACATATGACTGCAAAGCCACGGACAGTTCCACCTCCATCATCAAATTTGCTGACGACACAGTGGTAATAGGCCTGATTTCCAACAACAATGAACAGGCCTATCTGAACCAAGTAGATGACCAGGCACAGTGGTGCCAGTCCAACAACCTGACCCTGAACGTCAGCAAGGCCAAAGAAATGGTGGTGGACTTCAGGAGACAGCAGGGGAAAGGATACAACCCACTAAAGATCAATGGGGAACCTGTGGAGAGGGTCTCCAGCTTTAAATACCTGGGCATACACATTGCTGAGGACCTCACCTGGACTCTTCACACTCGGCACACTCTAAAGAAGTCCAGACAGAGGCTCTACTTTCTCCGAAGGCTGAGGAAATTCAAGGTCTCACCCTCCATCCTGGAGACATTCTATTCCTCGGCTGCGGGGAGCGTCCTAACAGGTTGCATCACCGACTGGTATGGAAACTGTTCTGCCCGTGACCGAGTTGACCTGCAGAGAACGCACCACCAGAACATCCCTCCCCATCCTGCAGGACACTTACACCAGAAGGGTGAGAACGAGAGCCAAGAGGATCATGAGCGACACTTCTCACCCTAACAATGAACTGTTCAGGCTACTGGGGTCTGGTAGACGCCGTTGTAGTCTTAGGGCCAAAACAGAGAGACTAAAGAGAAGTTTCTATCCACAGGCCATAAGAACTCTCAACATATACGACCTTTCACATACTTGAGACAGCAAGGTTTTTTTTTAATTATTATTATTTACTGTTTATTTTACTTAAGAATGCACTGATCTTTTGTCTTTTATCTAGGCCTATGTCCTTTTTCACATAATGACAGACGGAGTACCCTTCATTTCACTGCATGTTTTACTTCGTATTTCTGTGCATGTGACAAATAAAGTACTTGAACTTGAACTTGTTCTCCTCAAATAGGTGAAAAATCAGCAAATCTCCCAAATATTTCTGTAGTTCATGATAGACATCAACAACAGTGTTCTTCACAAATGGATTAGTTGGGTTTTCCCTAATTTCTTACAAGGAGCAGAGTACAAAAACTATGTAGGGTTAAAACCCTTTGAGGGGAGTAGTACAATTTGTAGCCAGAGCAAAGCAGATTCTTTAGAAAACCAAAACATTGCTGTTCTTGTCTGAGCTGCCCACTAATACCATTTTAAATCTGGTATCTGCAGCCCTCCCCTGTCATACGGTAAGTGTAATAGTGAGCATCTGTGTGTGGGCGTCCTGTATTTCAAATGAAATTTTTAAGAAGCTGTCTAGTTTTTCTTTTGTTTGTTTTTTTTTTGGGGGGGGGTAGCTGGCGGGGCTAGGGTAATGAGTTGGAAACGACATAAACATTTTGGTAGAATATTCACATTGATTATATTCTTCCAATTATAATGACAAACGTTCTCCATCTTGCTACATCCTGTCACTAGCTAAATTCGAGGTCAAAGTTAGTTGAACTAAAAGTGTGCTATCTCAAGTTAAACTTAAAGTGAATTCCAAAACAAGACAGATTCTTTTTTAATTATATTCTGTGGTTCTCGGTGCATTTCAGTGGCATTCAACTCTAAATAAAGCTTCTAGAGAGGATTCCCTCTGTCTTCTAATGTTACAACATGATAAAAGAAAAAAAAAGACTGTTCGTCTACTACTACTACTTTCTGCTGCTCCCGTTACCTGACAAAAACTTATATTACAAAATAGTAAATAACAAACTTATATTTTTGCCACGTTTTTTTGTTATTTTCTTAAAATAAGTTAAAAAAAATCAAGCTGTTGCATGGGGCTACAGAACAGGTGAACCCAGGTGCAGACACACACACACACACACATACACACACACACACACACACACACACACACACACACACACAAAGTCTTGTCAGAAACACACTCAGTCATGTCAGCTTCCCAATAAAACGTTTGTATTATTGGACAATGGGCCTGTTATTTTACCTTCACATGACAAATACAACACGTGGAAGGTGATTTAAAACACAAATTAGCCTTATGTACGTGTGCGTACACACACACACACACGTGTATAAAATCCAATTGTACACCCAACAAAAACTATACCCAGTAAACAACAATATTGAAATAGGCGATAGGCTCCTAAGTGTGAAGTTGGGAAATGACTCTTGATGACTACAGCAGGAGATTAGGGGGCTTAGGCTGAACACTGAAATTCCCAGAAAGTTGAATCAGTTCATCTGGACACAAGGTTGAACTCTCATACATTCTGGCGTAGGAGTAAGTGTCTCTTCCTGCTGCTTCTCCTCACGATGTCTTTTTTTGCAGTGTCTCCCTAAGCTGTTGCCCCTCCCCGAGTGGCTCTCCCCCTCTCTCTCCTTATGTCTGTGTATGTGATTGTGTATGTATGTGATTGTGTGAGTGGAGACAGTCAGAGCAGAGCCCCACCAGATGTAATCAATTCCATAATCAACACCTCTGTGTATATACTCAGCCTTGCCACTTCCCTTCCTGCCAGACTGCACACTCTGCTACCTGTCAGTGTTGCTGTGCTTCAAGCCAGTTTAGTTACAAGTTTTTCTATTCAGCATCCAGTTTTTGTTGCCTGTTTCCCCCCAGTTCTCTGTTTCCCTTGCAGTACTGTCCGGTCTGGGACTCTTCACTACTCTGCCACCTTGGATCCCATTCCGGACTTTCTACCTCGACCCCTAACTGCCTCAGCCTCAGTTCCTGGTTCTCATCTACCAGTGCGAGCGTCCCCTAGCCTGCACCCCATCTCCCAAGGGTAATGAAGGAAGTGTAACAAGAGTCTAGCAGGAACATTTGCCATCATTTGTGTTTTGATGACTCTGGGAAAGCGGTATGGGGCAAGCCTTTTCAGGACCACCCCAAAAGCAAAGCACCTATTGTTGTTGTTAGGGCTTTTCATAATTATTATTAATAGAGGCCAACCACCAAAGTAGTAGACAAAAATAGTCATAAAAACTTCAGACTTGCCATTAGGAAATAAAACAACCATGAACACAAGTGGTTATTACACACCACAAAGATATTATTTTACTACAGTACCACTGATGTAACACACTGGCTGCAACTTTACAGTATACAATATTTCACTACGCCTCTTTTTCCATCCCTGGTTATTTATAGTTTGTCAATATGCTGTGTATCTGAGTCTTTATGCAATTTACAACAGAACATTTGCTAACGTGGGAGGACAATACAAATGTATTATTTTGGGGACGAAAAGTATGCAATGAAAAATTACAAAAGACGTTATGATTATGCCATAACAATCATAACAAATAGCGTGAAATTTTAAGGAATTGAAATTAATGTTTGGCCTTCTTAAATGTTAGGTGATTTGTGATTTTCCTATCAAGACCAAAGCAGGTTCATGGCACTACACATTGCTCTGGGATAAGGCTATTAACTTGTTAAAAATAAATTCTTGAACCCTCTGGAAAAGCCGCTTCCCATGTTCGTAATCATCTGTAAAGGGACTGGTTGTGCGAGAGAGCTCTTCCATATCCCGAAAGTTCATGGACAAAATGAATCTCCCCAAGGATGAGTTACCTTCTGCCTCAGCATGTGGGTCCTGAATGTGCAGCAGATGTCTTTGCTCTTCATAGAGGTGGAGAGGATTGGCGTTTCCCTCTTAGTCCATGGGCCAGATGATATTTCGGTACACTCAAGGTGGCAAAACTTACCATATCATTAGTGGGTATATGTAATGGTAATGGGTAGGGTAATGGGTATATGTGAATATGGTTACATTATTGTTATCCAGCTCTGGGTAACCAAGTCCAGAATCAACATCCTGTGCATCAATAGACTACTACCACAGTAATACCATCAGAATCATCACACTGTCATTCATCAAACTGCTCGTTTCTCTCATCATCTGACTCCCCAAGTTCAAAGTCCAGTTCTGGACCATCCTGCTGTTTTTGGTTACTGCAGGTCTGTAACCTGCACATGTCTGTGCATGGAAGTCCATTTGACAGGCACATGCAGCTTGGAATTTGCATGAATGCACACACTTGCATGTTAGCATTTCCAAGACCACATCTGGTGCAGGTGGGGAGCGCATCCAGTAAATGGCCAGCTTGCCTTCATCGTCTGTCCATCCATACTCAGTAGGGCTTGGCACCACAGGGTTAGCCTGCAGACAGCACTTCCATATTGCTGCCTGATAGTTTGCTCGTTGAACATGCATAAAGAGACAGTCTCTACATGGTGGCAGCTGGCTGGACTCAACCTCTCCCCTTTTGGTGCAGAAGAGCTGGTAACGCAGTTTGTTCACCTCAGCAGTGCTGCTATTAGCAACATACATCCGACAGGTGAACTGCTCAATTTTCTGGAACAGCTCATCACTCACATTCCATGTCTGTCCCAGTTGACTAAAAGTATCTTGGCAGGAAGTGTGCTTTCTCACTATCTTCAGGGCATTCAGCTTCCCTCGACCAGCGAATGCACTGACAGTGTCGCAGCCTGTGAAGGCATGTAAGCCGATTAGGCTGTCACAGATGCTGTCTCCAAGTGAACTTGCCAGTTTGGTGATGTCGACAAACCGTGTGTGGTTCTGAGTCCCACACTTCTGGTAGATGGGACAGGTGATGTCCTTCTGGAAGCCAAGACAAAGGACCATGACATCAGTGTCCTCAGCTGTGATGATAACTGACTTTGAGCCCGCATTTGCTGCATGCAATGCATGCAGGAGCAGACGGGTGTCAGCTTCTTCATGTGTGGAGTGCAGTTCTGCTGCTTCCTCACACCCATCTTCTGTCAACTTGTAGCAGGTTTCCTCACAGGTCATGTACAACACCTTGCCATGCAGCATAGCTCTGTATCGTGGGAGTTTCCACTCTTCCACCAGAAACTTGATGAGACTGGTCTTGTTGGAGGAACTGCACAGAAATTTTCTCCACTGCTGGACGTGGTGTCCCCCTGCAAGATTCTTGTACTGGAGAGTGATGTCTCCACCCCGGTTCAGTCGTTCAGCATCTTTGATCGAAGTCTGGTGATAGACATCAAAAACAACATCAATCCTCCCACTCTGTGCTCCCTCATGGAGGACCTGGGTCAAGGCTGACTCTGCCACCTGTGCAAAGGTTTTGTTGTTGCCATTCATTTTTTGGACCAGGCTCATCCCATCAATGATGGAAGTAGATGGGATTGGGATGTCTTCTGCAGGAGATACATTCTTTTCAAGCTCTCTGGCAAGTGCAGCCTTGTTTGTTTTTCGTAAGGACCCATGAGCATTTGCCAGTGCCCATGGTAGTGGGCCCAATGGGTAGGCAAGGACATCCTTCAGATTCACCTTCCTGCTTTCAGCCACCAGGATCATGTGACTGAAAAGGTTTCTATCTGCCTTCAGAACCACATCTTGTGCTTTCTTTCCATGAGCTTGTTTTGTGCTGACATTGGAGAATGTTTTCAGACTTTGCTTGGTCATCTTGTCGTGGAATTTCACAGGTGGTGGGTCTGCATCTAACCTTGTTTGCTGGAATGCTTGGTAGGCCTCTTCTCCTTTCTCAAGAGCTCTCAAGAGATCTATGGTCACATCAGGTGGAGCCATGTTGCCAGTGGAGAGGCTAACCAAATCAATCTCATCAGGGGACATAGGATTGAGCCAGTTATTCTCCATAAGGTCCATGAGAGACTGGACATCTGCTTCATCTCTCTTGATCCTTGGACTCTGTAGATCTGGATGAGACCATTTGCACCTGCCTTGACCTGTCAGGTCTCTCAGCTGTCTGAGGTACATGCTTCTATACTCAGCTGTGAGATAATATTTGGTCACAGCTCCTGGCTTCAAGCTGAATCCCTTTGTCCCTCCAGCTGTTTGGGTGTCTTTGTTCACCGTTTCTTCTATAGCTTGGTCAACAGGGATTCGGCCAAAGGGATTGGTGGAGCCCAGTTGGACTGAGAAGCCTCCTTCCATGAATTCTGTGTACACATCTGGGTGTGTGATGGGCAGCTCAGACATCTGGGCGTAGTAGTAGGGGAGGTAGCGTGCATAATTCATCCTGTCATAAGCAAAGCACCATGGGATCATTGCTCGAATGCTAGCCAAGTGTAGCATCCAGTCTCCCTCTCTGGATGCTCGGATGAGCCCCAACAAGATTTCAACCATGTCCAAATAGGACATCCAGAAGTTCGAGAGGCTGCTGTTTCCACCTCTAAGGAACTCACGGTAGACTTCAAATAGATCCATGATGCGTGTACAAGAGCTGTTCTCGAGGACCTCCTTCAAAGCATGTTGTGAGACTTCTTTCCCAAGGCTGTCAATGGTCTTCAGTGTCTCATTCAGGTGAACCATGTCATTCCTGTGAGTTTCTTCCAACCAGGACAGGAAACCATTCAAGGTCAGTCGCATGAGAGCCTCATACGGGAGCTTGTGTAGTCGCACTGCCCTGTTGTACTTGCGGCCATCCATAACACCAGCAATTGAGCCTTCTGCAATCATGCCAGACTCAATGCAGAGGTCTTTGAGTCCAGCATCTTGGAAACGCTTTCCTATTATTGCCAGCAGTGTGCAGATGGTGTGGAATACCCCAAGCCTAACGATGATATCATGGAACTTGTCATGGTGTTTCCATGTGATCTCGACAGCCTTCGCATACAGGGCTTGGTCAAAGACACAGACAATCTTCCTCAGGCCTAAGCACTGCATGATGCTCAGTGACTGGTTAAGCACCTCGTTGACAGTAGACATTTGTGTCGCTGGAGCATTGATGGTAGGCAGATAGCCTATATTGTCGGGGATGGCCGTCATCTCTCCTCGAGTCAGGATGTTGAAGCCTGTCCAGCTGCTGACTGACTGTTCTTCTTGTTGTGACATGCGTGCTAGGACCCAAAGAAGGTTTTTCTCTCTGGCAAGCTTAGTATTGGCTGCAGTATCGGCATCTGACTTTTTTCTTTGTGGTGGCCCTACCCGTTGTCCAGCATTGTAAGTTGGTAACATTGGTGGGGGTCCATCAATGCTTCTCTTCTTTGTTTTGGGAACAGTGGGCATGGGTTGGACAGGAAGTGGGTTGACTGGCTTTGCTTGCACAGCAATCCCATTGACTCTGTGAGATGTTCCCTCACCACTGACAGTTTCTTCAAGACGGTCGATATTGTCCCAGGCTAAAGTTGTGAATATGCCAGGATGGATGTTAGCTGGAAGGGCAATGCCACTCCCTGATGATGAGAGTTTCTGGAGACACAGGGCAGTGTTGATCTCTTCCATCTGTGAATAGGACACACTGTGACCAAGTCGGTTGAGGATGTTTATCAACTCTACATTTCCTGTCAACGATTTGACACTGAATGGCAGAACAATGTGCTTGGAAGGCTTGGTATTTCCACATGTCACTGCATATACTATGTCATGGCCAAATGACTGCAGAAGGCACTGCACTCTCTGGGATGCATGATCAGGATCATTTGAGCCTGTGAGTAGAGAGTACAGGAAGATAATGAGCGACTCTGGAATGGTAGGACATTCTGCTTCTGGGTTGACTTCAGGCGGCAGGTTTGAGGAACATCTTGACTTTTAATGTCTGCTCTCAATTTGATGGCTGCTTTGGCTATAACATCTTGTGCACTGACACTTTTCAGGGTCTGCAGCTCCCTTTTGAGAGACTGATTTTCTTTGGCAAGTTCCCTCATGGACAAGTTATCGGGATAGAGGAGGAATTTTCCTTTCTCATCAGGGAATATCTGCAAGGCTCCAGCAAACTCACTCTCCAGGTTTTGCCTTATGTGCTTCTTGGTTGATTCCTTGACTTGGGCAATGCCTTGGGAGTTCATTGAAGCTACCAGTCTAGAAGAGAGATCAGTTATTGTCATCACTTGAGGATTGCCAAAAAGCTCCATCCTGATGAAGAGGAACAGCTCATTGTATGCCTTATTCACAGCAGCTTCATACTGGGCTGCAGCATCATCATCTTCATTGCTGGCAACCTCTCCTTTGGAAACCTCTTCTTTGGTGTAAAGTCTATAGCATGACCTGTGGTAGTGCCCTTCAGCTGCTACAAGGTCTCTACTCACAATGGCAAGGATTCTGCTGTCCCTTTTCTTTGTGGCTGCACTCCTGATCTTTGCATCAGCTCGCAGTTCTCAACACTGCACCAGTACTTCTCTCGTATTCTGTCTCTTGGAATATTTGCTGTTTTTCTGACAAAATATGCACTCTGCATCATAAGTCCTAGATGTACTTGGAGCATGTCGAGCTACTCTCTTAGATTGTTTCTCTTCAGCAGAGACACAACTTTTCTTTTCTTTTGCAAGGAGGCCATCAAGAATTTGCTTCATAGTGAAGATACTGCGACACTTTCTGTGGTAGTAGATTGCTGGAATCTGTCCCTCAGGAATGTCTTTTGCCAGTTTCAAAACTTGTGCAGGATTTCGTATCTGAGCTGCCCTGAGCAGAGTTCTCCATGAGTCGACACTTTAAAGTGAAACCAGCTTATCTGTATCATCAGAACAGTGGATAATGCACTCCACCCGTGGGCGCTTTGGTATTGGGTAAAAACTTGCTTGTTCACCAGTGGCCATATTCAGTCAGTTTTCACCTGCCACATACAAACAAATACATGTAACTTAGGTGTATGAACACTACTAAAACAAAGTTTACTTTGCTTCACCAGCGTCATATTACCATTATTTATCTTACATAGCCACAAATAGATACATTACCTAGTTGCTATGCAACAGCTGTATTTTGTCCACATGAGGCCGCTAAAATCAACACAAGATGAAAGTTCCTCGTAGCCACTTTAACTAATCATATTAACATATACATTAAAAGAACATGCTAACATTATGGGAAATTAGCTTACAATCTTCTCCAGAGTGAGACAAGAAGATAGATACCGGTTTCCTCTATATGTGTTTAGTAGAAAGCTATCTGGCTGCACGTTAGCCTAGCTTAGCACAATGAATGGAAGTACACAGTACTGGTTATCCTTGGTTGTTGGCCAACTAAGAACTGTCCCAGAGTTTAAGCTAGGCTAATCAGTACCAGGGGTGTTGAAATGCTATATTTGTAAAAATCTGGGCAAATACACAATCGTGAGAGGCACAGAAACAGGTTTCCTGAAAGAAAAATGAAATAGCTGCTCATTTGGAAAGGTTATCATGTATTATTTTACTTCTGTTAGTGTACCAAATAAAATGGCACCAGTGAAGTTGTGTCACCTTGGGTGATATCGATATCTGGTCTGACCCATGGACTAACTGGCTTTGGTCTAGTTAGTTTCTTAGTAATAATGCCCTTCTAATTTAAGGTTCACAATCACCTCACACAATGAAATAGTATGGGTATATTATACATTTCCTGAATCTTTACAGTCCTGTGAGTATTCCAGTTTTTGTGTTTTGTGTCCCTGATATTCCTAGATGCCACAGGGCTAAAAGAAAGTATATAGTTTAGGCGAACATTGCAGAAAGATGTGTGCTATTGACGGGTTGAAGAGCTCAAGTGACCTCTATATTTGTGAGAAATATCCACAACAGGGCTTGAATGAAAGCTAAGAAGGTCCCCTTTAAAATGATACCAAAGACAATATTATAGAACATTGAAAAATGTCCTGACCATGAGGCTAAACCAGGATATGCACCAGCGTCTAAAATGCAATTTACATTAGGGGGTGGTTAACTTCATGAGCTGATAACTGTGATACAGCTGCCACTCAGGAATGGTTATCATACCAAAATATCATCTACAGACATGGATCCTTTCAAAAATTATAAGTAAGTTTTGCCACCTTGAGTGTACCGAAATAGGAAATTTTGGGCTCTGGCCCATGGACTATCTGTAGAAATGGCATGGTGGCTGTGTGCAGCCTTAAATTCCTGGAGAGTTTGGTTTATTCTTGGAAAGTAGATGTAGTGCAGGCAAAATATGTCTGTTGTGTTACTGGGGTCTAATAACTGTGCAGCTTCAAAGCCCTAAAATATGGAAGCGTAAATCATGCTGCAGTTACGATTCAAGTCTCAATTGAATCTTTCAATACGCTGATTATGGACCGAACTTCCTATCAGGACCAAAGAGTGTCCTCTTTTTTGCTCCATGTCCTCCCACACTCCAGCGTTTTCACCTCCACGATCAGTGCGGACATGAAGTGGACTCCCAAAATCATTAACTGCCAGCAGATTTTGTTCTCTCACAGTGTCAACACACTGGTTGTCTGAGCACTTTAGATACATCAACCTCCTGCTAAATCCATCGATGGCTCCATATATGATTAGCTCCCACCTGCACAATTTATGATTCCCATCAAGGTGCCAGATAAAATTAGGACAAGGCACATTGTACAGTCGGATTGTGGTCCTGCTTTGCTGTTCAACACGATATGCATCCACCCTCCTCGTAGCCTTTCTAAGTCTATGTCTCTGGCCCACAATGCCCCTAGAATGCGAGTGGCCATTTAACATGACCTCCATAACATTTGGATGGTTTGCTTTTATCTCAGATATAGTTCCATCAAGTTGCTCATCTGATAAAGTAGAATATTTTTAAACAGGTAACCGATACTTCACCATTAGTTTATAAAGTGTGGGCCTTGAGATCCCCAACTAAGAGGCAACCCCAGCTTTAGTTATTCCTAAGGAAAGAAGATCTTCGGTTTCTTGTTTGGTCACAGATGGTGCATCTGGCCCGTTGTGCTAAAGAAAACAAATTGTGGTTTGGTTTGGTTTTTGGTACTGTGGTTGTGAGCACACTTCACTGCTGTGAAATCATAATTAGTCTGAGGATTCAAATTACTGTCCATCAGTGGTGGCTGGTGAGCGATCGCATCAGCGATCATATATATATATATATATATATATATATATATATATATATATATATATATATATATATATATATATCAGCAACTGCCAGAATGTATCTAGCTGACAGCAGCTTTGCTCCTATTATGGGTTTGCAAGCAACTTGTTTCTCTTTCAGCACTCATCTGTTTGTGTACTTTAAACTTTCCCTGCTGTCACCAATCCATGCTACCCTTGTCTGTAGACTACTGCTTGGATAGCTATATATACACAGTGCTATGATTATATAACAAGATGTCTTCTTACGGTTCAACGAGGCAGCTAACCATGACTTATTCGCAGCAACACTATAAACTGTGTCCATAAAGCACTGCCCCAGCTATGTTCAAATAATTAGTTAGCTAGCTAGCTAGCTAATCTAGCTAGTAAAGTACCACTGTACCGTAAGGTTACGGTGAGGTTAAATGTTTTCGCTGATGTAAGATGGGATAATGTTAGGTTAAGTTTCCTAACGTTATGTAGTTGTATCTGTATTTTTGCTGTAATTGGTTGTTATTCAACTATAGCAAGCACACAAGTTGTAAGACACTGTCACCGCTGCCAACACTACGAAACTAGCATTTCTCTCAGGCACTTCTGAAGGCACTTTCAGAGGGCCTAGTTGACCCAATGAGTCAGTGATGGGCCGGGTTAATTAGCATATAACGCTCAGATTTAATATATCCTGTCAAGTGTAAAGTCCAACATTTAACATTTAAGGTATACATTTATTTCTCAACCTTCGATTTAGGATATAATATGAATATTTAATACAGTGTTAAATATTTGTGTCTTAAATACAGAAATGGCATTTCATTTAAATATATAATGGTTTAGAAAATATTTACTTAACTAAATATTTAAATATTATCACTGATTTAGATATAAGTTATATGTTTAGCAGGTTGTTATATATTTATTTAGAATAGCTGATTTAACATTTAAATTAAATATTTAATAAAATCGTTTATTCCACCCGGTCCTTGTATAACCAGAGTGAGAGCTGTACTGCTATAGAGAGCGCCCACAGGTGGCAGATAGTGGAATGCTCCCTCAAATATGGGGGACAGCTGCGAAATAAGCAGGCTTACCTGACGAATAAGCAGTCGCGGACCAAAAACTTGCTTGTTCACCAGTGGCCATATTCAGTCAGTTTTCACCTGCCACATACAAACAAATACATGTAACTTAGGTGTATGAACACTACTAAAACAAAGTTTACTTTGCTTCACCAGCGTCATATTACCATTATTTATCTTACTCAGATATTTATCCTCTTTGGAGTCGTTATCAGAGCTATGGATGTCCATGGCTCTTTTGTGTGCCGATGTTTGGCCGATGTTTGGCCGCGCCCGTCGTTATCGCATATCAATAGCTCCGATAACGACGGGCATTGGTAAACATCGGGACACAAAGAGCCATGGACATCTACAGCTCTGACAGAGGATAAATATCTGAGTCTCATCAGCAGCCAGTCAGACTAGCTTGGTCTAGTCAGAAAGGCACGAACTGAGGAAGCCTCTCGGATGAGAGGCGAAACGTCTTCACGGATATATACCAAGTCCAGTTGCTCTTGATTCAGCTCCTTTGGATTCACTCCAGTTTATAACTCAGCCGAGCTCAGTAGCTGCCAGACAGAGTGGAATGGCTTGGGGCAGCTCCTCACGTCTCTGTGCAGGGGTGCGAGGAAAAAAGAGTCAGTAACTTCCTGCTCACATAACAAATCGGAAATGTTAAATGATGAAACTGAAGACAACAAATATCCCATATTCTCATGTCTTATTAACTTCAGAACAAAATCAAAACAACGAAAAACAGCCCATTCATGGTTTTTGGAGTTTGAATTTGTAAACGAACAACGAAATAACCGGATTCTAAATCGGACATGAAATGGACGAATGATACACGGATCCCCCCCCCCACACACACACACCTCTTCACTGTTTTTCTCTTGCCAAACACTGACTTTGCCCAACCCCTCCTACCTCTCTCCGTCTCTCTCTCTCTCTCTCTCTCTCTCTCTCTCTCTCTCTCTCTCTCTCTCTCTCTCTCTCTCTCTCTCTCCCCCCCGGTCTGCCACGGTCTCTCTACCCCCGCTGCTAAATCAAATTCCTCTCTGTGAGTGAGAACTGCAGCGTCAGTCGTGCTGCTCTGTGGTCCCTGCAGAGCCTCCGCGGTCCCTGCAGAGCCTCCGCGACTGCCTCAAAATGCGAAAAGAGAGCAGGTTAATTCGGTGGGTCGGATGGATTGCGGTTATAACCGCCTTTTTCCTGGCGGGTTTCATCATTGGTAAGCCACGGTTAATGTCACTTTTTAAACTTGAGTTGTGTAGCTGGGGATTTCTGTTGACCACTTCGGGGCTCTCCACCAATCACACCTACTGTCTTAAAAGGAAAGTTTCTCACAGGGTTCTGAAATGTTGAGCTGACAACACACAGCACACAGGAAAAACAATGAAGTTTAATTTTCAGCAATTGCTTTCATAAGAACGAACCTCGTCACACTATATGGTCTCTGTTTTATTGACACCACCGTTTTTTTACATGCTTGAAATTGCTTTTCATTCAAATGCCAAAATTGCCGAGATGGGGTGGTCCGTTGTCTCTGGAGCTAGCTGACATCAGGGCGTTAGAAGAGACGAAACATTTGTTGTGGATAATTTTGCAATCCAAAACCTTGTGGCCTTCACCCAAATTAATTTGTCCTTTTGTCATCCTCTTACCCAGGGTTTCCTTCCTCTTTCCTTTTGTGTTTCTCGTGTATTGTTTGCACGTGGATTTAACTGCTCTGTATGCACGTGCACGCGTCTGTGCGTGCGTGTGTGGGTGGGGGGGTAAGATGTGGTATGTCACTAGTTTGGCAGATGTCTCATCTGTATGCTCCCAGTAAGTCACACATGATGTCATTAATCCCATCTCCCTTCTAACTGTAGCCTAGGTGCGAGTCTGTGTTCTGCAGGCGAGAGTTCGAGGAGAATCGTCACATTCTTGTCTTTGTTGGTCTTTAGTGTGAACACTCTCAGGGAGAGTGGCACAGGAAGACAACGCAGTGAATACAGAATCATATGTAAATGTTTTCTGCGCTCTAACATGCGATCCTGTCAAGCAGAAAGGAGCAGGGATGCAGTTTTTATGAAAGTCTGTGTCGTTGTAAATTGGAGTCTTGTCTTTTCTCAGCTGCTGTGTTTACCTTGTATCAATGTGTTCCCGACAAAGGGCTATTTTCAAGGCCTCCTAATGACATATGGTGGTGACAGATCATGTTATTAAAATCATCACTGGGCATTATGGTTTTCTGTAGGCTGGTTTGCGAAGCCTACGCATTCACGCGTTCAAACGGACGGGGCCTCCAGCCGTTACCTGAAAGAGTTCCTCGGCGAGATGAACCCAGACAAGATCAGAGAGCATCTCAGGTATAGATCGCTGCTGTGACACCGGGCCGCCTGTCTCCATTACAACAACTCCTCCACCATCTGTGATCATAACCAATTCCTATCTCTGTCCTCGACCACGTACAAGAGCGTGGTGTTGTCTGTGTTATTCTCCCCATATTTGTTTGTGTTGATTCTCTATTGCGGAAGACCCAAGTCTAATTTTGATTATGTACAATAGAAACTACTTTGGTAGCTGTGAAATTAACTGTCTTAAAATGTGATTGAAATGCTGTGAGTTCCATCTATGCAGCTGTTGCAGGTTGTATGAGGTGTTGGCATCCATTTTTGAGGGATAAGTAACTTGACGGTAGAGATGGAAGAGCAACTACGTAAAAACTGACCACTAACTTTCTGCTTAGACGTATCAATTCCAGGTGAATCCATATTTTCTTTGTATACTGTGCAGATGTTTTTCGTCTGTGATTTCTTGATGGGCTACATGACACCAGGTCATGTGGTTCAGAACTCCAGAGAACAGCTTGGTGGGCACTTGCACCTGAAACCAGCAGTTTCTTGGTTGTCTGTGCAAACATATTTTGCTTAACCAAACTCAGTCGCCACGAGGTTTCGCTAACAGCATACAAACGTCAAAAGAATTTAGCAACTGCGATGGGTGGAACCGAGGAACACACACAAACACACATATACATACATACATATATACATACATACATACATACATACATACATACATACATACATACATACATACATACATACATACATACATGCCACTGCACATCAGGAACACTTTGTAATTTCATTGCATGTACTTTTGTACATGAAATGAAACAAAATGTCGTTTCCCCCAGCCCACAGCAGGGCAACACCAAGACAAAAACACATATCCAAAAGCTACAAGAACTTCAAGAACACACATATACTGACTAACACATAGATCCAAACTAAAAATAATAATAACAAAAAATCATCACTGTCCAAGGGAACGAACGCCAGCCAGGATGACTATCGGAACTGCCGGTCTGCATGGGTTAGCAGTTAGCTTAGCCTGCCCCACTTCTGCGTCATGTCAGACCGCCCCCGGTGCTTCCTCCTCGGGCACAGCTCCAGGCAGGGGCCGTGGTCCCTGGGCCCACCGGATGCAGCAGACCAGGCTCCCCCAGCCGATCCAACGCCAGCTCTCCCAGCCAGACACCCTCGACACCGCCCCCCCCCACTCCACACGACGACACCAAAAAAAACCAAACACAGTCAACACGAGGCAAGCCCGCCGCCAGACCGCCCTCGGTGTTATCGGAACTGCAGGGCTACATGGGCTAGTAGTTAGCTTAGCCTGCCCGCTTCCGCGTCCTGTCAGACCGCCCTCGGTGTTACCTCCTCGGTCACAGCTCCAGGCAGGGGCCGTGGTCCCTGGGCCCACAACATGTAGCAGACCAAGCCCTCCCAACCGATCCAGCGCCAGCTCTCCCAGCCATCAAACGAAGACAAAACGTAAACGCAGACGTGGACAAAGACACTGCATGGACTGGGCGAGGCGGCTGCAAACGTGAATTTGCGCCGCCATCTTCCCACACCGGAAGCAGAAAGCTTCCATTTATGTTTGTTTACGTTTCCGTTACATACGTAACGTTTCCGTATGTAACGGAAACGGGAAGTTTCTGTTTCCGTTACATATATACATACACGCTCAAAAACATGACAAAACAAAAACACCGAACACAACCGCACAGTGCATTTATTTTTATTTGTTCTTTCTTTCTTTTTCATTATTTTTAATTACTCATTGTTGATGTTCTCTCAACAGAAAATTCACCCGACTTCCTCACCTTGCTGGTACAGAACAGAACCTGATATATGCTGAGCAGATCAAAGAGGAGTGGCTGAGGTTTGGACTGGACTCGGTGGAGATGGTGCCCTATGATGTCCTGTTGTCTTACCCCAACAAATCACAACCCAACTACATTTCCATAGTAGATCAACTAGGCAATGAGGTTTGTGGACAAGGTACCCACCCTACAACGAACAAATGTCTGCAAAATGAGCTCATAGGAAAAATCATACACACACCCACTAGTTAAAAGGCACAAATTGACCAAAAACAAAATATCAAATAAGACACACGAACGCACACATACATACATACATATATACATACATACATACACCCTCGAAAACAAAAAGAAAAGAAAAATACTGAATGGATTCACACAACAACACATTATGAATACTAGCTAGCACAACCAAACATACTCGCTTCTGTCTGGATTTCTATCTTATGTCCACTTGGCTAAAAGCTCTGCTCTTAGTTCAGGACTCTTAGGGTGCAGTACTGTTATTACTGTTTGCAGCTATCTGTTAAAGTCTTTAAACGGCACCTATACTCCTTAAGATGCTGATATTCTGCTCAATTTACGACCACAAACACTTGCTAAATTATTTAAATGACAATACAGTCAGTTTTCAGAATATATCCCGTCCAAGGTTTTACTGTATTGAAATGGTTGCAGAATGGTTTTGCTATCAACCTACTTAGCACACTGGAAGTGACGTAGCTGTTGTACACAAACTTTAAACATGGTTTAACCCGTGGAAATCGGTATCACACAGGACACAATCACTACTTTTGGGGTTCTCTATTTTTTGTGTTATCACTCTAAATTGAATTAAGTAATTAAGTTCCGCCTTTAACAAAACAAAACCAAAACCCTCAAAAACAAATCAAAGTACGGCAGTGGGCTTATCAATTCCACTTCCCTTCACAGGGACCTACAAGTTGAGTTTCTGGCTTTGTTCAAAAATCCTAATATCTTGCTCATCACGTTTGGACTTCCTCAAACAGTCTGTACATCCCACCACATTCATCGCGCTATTTGCACCCATGGATTTCATTAGATGGACTCAGAATGCATTTCGCCTGCATCTCTCAGTTTACTCAACCGGAAAAAAGGACTAGAATCCTCTGAGCACAAGAAGAAGAAATTCGCCAATCTCGCCCTCTAGTGGCACCAGATCGTAACAGCTAAGAGTTAACCCTTTTTATGATCTTTGTTGTTCCCTCAGGTAGAATCTTACTTTTTAAAATGGTTTGTACATATGAATTATATTTTAACATAACAATAACTGTAAATACCTCTTCCCTTGTACATAGTTAAACCAAAATAAAATGTATTCTCTTTTGTATACTGAACATATTTACACAGGGTACACGGAATTTACCACCTGGCTACAATGGTTTGACCACTCACAGGTGAACCGAATAATGTTAATCATCTCCAAAAAAGGGCATAAGTCAAGGTCTGGGTAGATTAGATGGTAAATGAACAATCCGTTGTCGTAGTCAACATGTTGAATACAGAAGAAACGGGCAGGAGTGAAGACCTGTGCGACTTTGACAAGAGCCAAATGGTTATGGCCAGACGACGGGGTTAGAGCATCTTCCAAACAGCAAGGCTCGTGGGGTGCTCCCGGTCAGCAGCGGTGAGTACCTACCGACTGTGGTCTGAGGAGGAGCAAACCACCAACTGGCAATGCGCGAGAGCAACGACGGCTATCCCGTCTGGTCCGAACCAACAGAAGGTCTACTATGGCACAAGTCACAGAACATTTTAATGATGGTGACGGGAGGAATCTATCACAACACACAGTGCATCACACCTTACTGCGTAACATAGCCGCAGACCGGTCAGCGTGCCCATGCTGACTGACCCTGTCCACCGTGGAAAGTGCTTACAATGGGCACATGAGCGTCAGAACTGGAATTTGAAGCAGTGGACGGAAGTGGTCTGGTCTGATGAGTTTCATTTTCTTGGAAATCACGTGGATAGCCGTGTATGTGTGTGCTGCTTAAGTGGGGAAGTGATGGCACCAGGATGCACTGTGGGAAGACGACAAGCCGGTGCAGGGAGTGTGATGCTCTGGGCGACGTTGTGCTGGGAAACCCTGAGTCTGGTCATTCATGCGGATATCATTTTGACATGTGCCACCTACCTAAATATCGTTGCAGACCAGGTGCACCTTTTCTTGGCAATGGTATTCTCTGATGGCAGTGGCCGCTTTCAGCAGGATAATGTGCATTGCCATACTACACGCATTGTTTGGGAATGGTTTGAGGAACATGATGAAGTGTTCAAGGTGTTGCCCTGGCCTCCAAATTCTCCAGATCTCAACCTGATTCAGCATCTGTGCGATGTACTGGACCAACAAGTCTGATCCACAGCGACTCCACCTCGGAACTTTCAGGACTTGAAGGATCCTGCTGCTAAGGTTTTGGTGCCGGATACCACAGGACACCTTCAGGGATCTTGTAGAGTCCATGCCTCGGCGGGTCCGCGCTGTTTTGGCGGCACATGAAGGACCAACAGCGTATTAGGCAGGTGGTCATAATGTTTTGGCTTCTCAGTGTATTTTGCCATGCACCACATCTAACGATTCCTAAATGCAGTTAGCAATAATCCAGAATTTTAACGACCGTTGAGATTTTTGAATTATTAAATTCATTTATCTCACGGAACGATTCTATTGTTGCCAAGCAACAGACCTAATCACATCTCACTTTATCTCGTCTCTTTATCACAGATTTTTAACACTTCCCTGGCTGAACCAGTTCCTGAGGGTTATGAAAATGTTTCCAACATTGTACCTCCATACAGTGCCTTCTCTGCAAAGGGACAACCTGAGGTAAACACATTCACACACAGACACACATATACATACACACATGCACTTAAATGCATACTATACACATGTACTGTTTCTGCACGCGCACGCGCGGGGCACTTGCTGGTAGTCCATCGAGTCCAGTGATGACATCGCTCCTCGTTAACGGTGTGTTCTTTGACGCCTGTAGAGTCCAATTCTTGATCCACGAGTTTTATTGCACTTTGGGCATATGAAGTTTGAGTTAGTGGGGGCAGGCATGGTTGTGGGTCTCCTTAGTCTTTTCTGTTGAGATTTTTACATTGCTCTCCATTTCCATCTGTTCTATTCTTCTGTGATCTTGCAACGGTTGATGGCAGCTTGCTCCAATCTCAAGGGGTCAATATATCACTTCTTCGGCGATGTTTTTAGCTGGTCTTTGTATCGCTTCTCCTGACCACCAGCGGCCCAGATGAAGCTGTCCATACAGGACTTGACGTGGCAGGCGTTCTTGGCGCATCCTGATGATATGCCCAAGGCCGCGCAGTTGGTGTTCAGTGACCATGGCTTCTATGCTCTTGCAGTTTGTCTTAGCAAGAATCTCAGCATGAGGAACACGGTCACGCCACATGATCCACGTGATTCGCTGCAGACACCTCATGTGGAACCGCTCCAGCAACCTTAGGTGGCAGCTGTATGTGACCCAAGCTTCACAGCTGTATAGAAGAGTTGTGACGCAGACGGCTTTGTAAACGGCAATTTTGGTGTGCAGGTGGAGGTGTTTGTTTTTGAAGACCTTACGTCGGAGTTTGCCGAAGGCTACAGAGGCTTGTTTGATTCTGTTATGAGTTTCATGATCCATGTTGCAGCCCTCAGAAAGGATGCTGCCCAAGTATTTGAAAGATGGAGCAACTGAAAGTAGTTGGTGTTCAATAGTGAAGACGGGCATAGTGGATGGGGGGCTGGACCTCCATTAGCATAACACCTCAGTCTTGATGGTGTTGACTGATAGACCCAGCCTGCTGTAGGCATTCACATCTGCGGCAAGGATGGTTTGCAGGTCTTCTGGTGCGTGAGCTACAAGAGTTCAGTTATCAGCATACTGCAGCTCAAGGACCTGCACTGCAGACAACTTGGTGGTTGCCCGCAACCTTCGGATGTTGAAGAGGTTGCCATCTAGCCTAAAGTCTATTGTGATCCCACTACTGTCTTCCAGATCTTTATGAAAAAGTTTTGTGACACATAGGAGGTAAATGTTGAAGAGTACCGGTGCCAGCACATACCCCTAGCTCATGCCAGTGCATACATTAAAGGGTGCCAATTCCTGTCCTCCTATGGCCACCCACGCCATTCCATCATGGAACTGTGATATAATGTTCACAAATTTGCTTGGACAGCCAAAGTTTCTCAGGATTTTCCAAAGTAGCTCTCGATTCACGGTGTCAAAAGCTTTGGAGAGGTCGACAAAAGTGATGAAAAGGTCCTGATGTTGTTTGTGGCACTTTTCTTGTTGCTGTCTTACTGTGAAAGTCATATCCACAGTACTCCTGTTCTCCCTGAAACCAGACTGTGACTCTGGCAGCAGATGATCTGTCAAGTGCATCACCATCCTGCATAGCATGACCTTTGCTAGAACCTTGCCTGCAACAGCTAGTAGGGATATGCCATGACTGTTGCCGTTGATGGACTCGTCACCCCTTTTTTTAAACATGGTGACAGTATTAGCATCTTTCCATTGTTGAGGGACACTCTCCTGGTCCCAGGCCTGCAGGATGTACTGATAGATCAATTTGGTGCACAAGTATCCTCCTTGTTTTAGTTCTGCTGAGATATGATCACTACCAGGGGACTTATTTTTCTTGAGGGAGTTGATGGCTGCAAGTAATTCTTGAAAAGTTGGTGAGTGGTCTGGGATGGGTGGACGAATTGGCAGCTCCTACAGGATGGATTGGTCAGTTGGTGAGTGCCGGTTAAGTAGGGCTTCAAAATGTTCAGCCCACCTTGCCAGGATCCGCTTTTGGTATTTCAGGCTGGTCAGTCCGTCAGCTGACTTTAAGGGTGTGATAGAACAGTTACTCGGGCCATATATAGTCTTTATAGAATTGTAGAAGTTGTGCATATCATTTCTGTCATCATATGATTAAATCTTGTGAGCTTTTTCATCCACCATATATTTTGCAGAGTGCTCAGTGTTGTTTGTACCTCCTTACGTGCTGTTTGCCACTGCTGCCAAAAGATGACGGATGCAGGGCAGATGAGAGTAGCCCTGTATGCCCTACACATGGTTTCTAGCAGGGATGTGATGGTGTCAGAGTTCTCGTCGAACCAGTATGTGATGTTTTCTGGCTCTGTAGCCTATAGAGTCGATTGCAGCTTGATGTAGCAATGAGATTAGAGAGGTCCATTTCTGATCCATGGAATTGTCAGAACTCAGAATGGCCTCAAACTCTAGTGCCGTCGTACCCACAGAGCAGCAGAACTCATTCCGTGCTGGGGCTGATTTCAATTTAGCACAGTTCAGTTGCTTTTCTTTTTTTGATTTCTTGAGACGCTGTGGGGGCCCATACTTTGATGTGGAGCTTGGTCATGATCAGGTGATGATCCATCCAGCATTCTGCACCTCTCATGGCCTGGGTCAGCAAGACATCACTCATGTCAGTACGTCTTGTTATGATATAATCAATCAGGTGCCAGTGTTTAGATCGTGGGTGCATGCGGGATGTTTTTTGTATTTGGCCTTCTGCTGAAACAGTGTGTTCGTAATGGTGAGGTCATGCTCTGATCAGAGTGTTATCAGCCTCAGACCATTTACATTAACCTGACCAATCCCACGCCTACCCAGTACTTTACTCCATATACCATTTGTGTGTCTTTTGTGTTTCACACAGGGTGATGTGATGTGTGTAGTGCAGTAATAAGAGGAAATATGCGTGCTTGCTTACCACCTGCTTTTCTAACCTCTCGCTTAAAGCTTGCTGCCACTGGCTAGCCCTTGTGGTGAACAAGGAAGCAGCCCAGTGGATAAGCCCTCCCTCACCAGTACATAGCCTCTCCTTCACCAAAACCACTGCCAGGGCTCTTCGTGGCCACACATGGTAACTGGGCACCTTGCGGCCTCAGGCAAACTTGGTAGGGAATCTTGGAGCTGCAGTGGTCCCCAGAGGCTGCTTATGGCCAAACACTGCTCCACAGCCTTGTGGGAAGTCTACTGAGACAAAGGTTAGAGGGGCACACTCTGAGAGAAAAGCAACGTGTTTGGTAGCACACATTAGGCAGTTCTTCAACAGTCTGGAGTTTCTGGCAGCCTCCTGCAGTCATGATGGGTGACTGGTCATCCTGAGTATAAGCCCTTGCCACCAGGACCAACCTGTCATGGCAAAGACCGTGCTACTGAGGACTGTGCACCCCCTGTGGCACTCTAAAATCCTCTTTGCGTAGGTCTCCACCTCTTACCACGGTGTACAATATCCGGTTGAAGTCTGGTGGCGCTGGGGTATTTGGTGATGGGAGCAGGGTAGAACTGGCCTTGGAGCTCCTAGTCAGAGCCCTGCACATTAGCGGCACGGGGTATATGGTCGTTAGCAGCTGGGATTGAGTGGCAGCTATTTTCGGCAGATCCCCGTGTGACTGAGCAGCCCTATTTAGGGACCACACTGCTCACCCCAATTGGGGAGGGGCCTAGAAAGTGTGGCCTACAAATTGTCCACTCAACCAACCTCCTGGGTGGGTTACCACACCGGGGATTCCATCCTGTGATTAAAACAAAAACAAGAAAATGATCCCATTCAGATTGGCAACATGGAATGTTAGGACTCTCCTTGATAATGATGCCGACAGACCACATCGAAGGATCGCGTTGAGTGCCAAGGAACTGAGACGCTACAGCGTGTACACCACTGCTCTCAGAGAAACCAGGCTCCTGGGTGAAGGCTCCCTGAGAGAGGAAGGAGGAGGGTATACCTTTTTCTGAAGAGGCTACCCCTTGGCAGACAACATCAGCGTGGTGTTGGACTGGCAATCAAGAACAACATGCTACCCAGCCTCACTGACCCCCCCCCCCCAACACACACACACAAGCAAATAAAACATACTCTATCTACGAATATGTCCCCAACTCCATGACTCTCACTTCCTTCTTTTCAAGGGGGATTTGGTGTATGTGAACTATGGGCGAACTGAAGATTTTTTCCAATTGGAGAGGCAGATGGGTGTTAACGTGACTGGGAAAATAGTCATTGTAAGATACGGAAGGATCTTCAGAGGAAACAAAGTAAGAAACTCTGTGCTGATACTGCTTACAGGTTTGATTGTATGTCTAAACCCAGCTGAACCATGCTTTTTTTCAGCTTTTACTCTGAGAAATACCCTAGCACGTGAGCAAATACAAAGAGTAAGCGTGAACCACAGAAGCAGTGACATGCATTTTTAGTCCTTTTTATTTAACTTTTTTTGTCTGCAGAATAGGTTCAATTTAACTGGGTTTTGGCTGTAAAAGCTATGTGACAATGCAAACTTGGGTTCAGTTTGGATTTAACTTTCTCAAGATTATGTCAGATTTGTTTGGCTCACTAATCCCAAAACAAGAAGGTAACATGAGATGTGAGCAGTCCTCTAGACATCACGTAATGGCAACATAGAATTTTATCAATTTCTCTGATAATTTATCAAATTGGGATAAAATTCAGAGCACTGTTCACATTACTCTTAACAACAACAATTTAAGACTAACAATAATGGTCCATCAAAAACATGCCAGTCCTTCATCTCTTCCCTGTCTCTTTCTTTCACTCTCTTCTCTAATGTAAGAATGTTGCATGTACTCCATTTCTAAATTAATTAATTAATGCAGTAATTTCAATTTTTAGTATTTCTCTTACTATTCACTCAGTTTCTTAATGTTTGTTTTGGGCCCTTTCAGGTGAAGAATGCCGTATTAGCAGGAGCCACGGGAATCATCATGTATTCAGACCCAGCAGACTACTGTGCTCCCGATGTGAAGGTACACGGTGGTGTGTGTCGTGGCATCTGAATCTGAACTAATGTTCCCGCATGAAAAGTGAATGGATCGGAAAGGCATTCCACTTTAAATGATATTCTTGTTTGTTTTTCACAACTTGTTTTATTGACATTTTACAATCAAAATATTGTACATACATAAATGAAATCAATGATTATATTTAAATAGAGAAAAAAGCAACCAAAATTCAACATAGTAGTACTACTACTACTTTCGGCTGCTCCCGTTAAGGGTCACCACAGTGGATCATGCGTTTCCATCTCTTGCTGTCCTCTGCATCGTCCTCGGTCACACCAGCCACCTGCATGTCCTCCCTCACCACACCCATAAACCTCCTCTTTGGCCTTCCTCTTTTCCTCTCCCCTGGCAGCTACATATTCAGCATCCTTCTCCCAATATACCCAGCATCTATCCTCCACACATGTCCAGTCCATCCCAATCTTGTCTCTAAACTGTCCAACATGGGAAACAAAAAAACATATAGCCTGGCCACCTAGCCAATTAGAAAAACGCAACTTGTATACTCAAGACAAATAGACAATATTATAAAATGACATTACAGATTATGCAGAAAAAAATAGAATGGTAAAAAAAAATAGTTAAGGAATACACCCATATCACCACATATGTAAATAGATTACCCCAAGTCTAACCAAATAATATTGGTTACCAAATGCTTAATGGGATGTGTGGAGTAGAAAATGCACTCCGTATGTACTCTGTAGTTTTCCACTTCTCTGTGTGTATGAAACTTCTCACTCACTGCAGACACACATATCAACTGTTATCATGCTTGCCTCCGATGGGGCCACATACCAACTGTTATCATGCTTGCCTCCGATGGGGCCACATACCAACTGTTATCATGCTTGCCTCCCTGTTGCCACATCCCAGGAACTGCCCGGTGCAGCAAAGACAGGTGCAACGGACCCACAGACACACACCGGACACAGGACATAACGTAGATGTTTTCCTGCATTCCTTTGTAAGATAACACCTTGGTTAATGAAAGGAACATAGGGTATGACGCGACGGACTGCTCTATAAAAAAAACACTACCTCCAGCTCAAGTTAGAGCATATCCTGACAGACTAATGTCTCTTATGTCTCTCCATCTGCAGATGCATTAAAGATTCTCTGTTTGCTCCAATATTTGTCCAATGCTTATTCCTCCCAGAGGTTGCTGGGGCAAGAGCCCATTTAAAGGATAATAAAATCCACCACAGATGTCAAGTGACCACAGTTCCTTAACAAATTTAAAGAAATGTCTTTAAATATAATTTTCTTTAAATTAAAATGTTATTTTTTTAAATTTAATTTTAAACTTAATTCAATTTAAAGCATTTTACATTTCTTTAAATTTCATTCTTTAAATTAAATTCTTAAATGATTCTCCTGCAGTTCCATCAGTATTTGAGTGCTATTTCATAGTAGTGTAAATTAGAAAAAACATGTCTTTAGATTGTAAGTTACAAAACTTGGCCAGAGGCTTAATTAGCCGTAGTGGTCACAAAGTACTACCAGCAAGACTTCTTGACTTATTTGAGCTGAGCTCTCAAATCACCGTAATGTCCTCACCTGTGCACATCGCCATCAAGTGAGTCATGTTTTGGATTTAAAATGTCAGAAATGCACATTATCACAGCAGAAAGGAGCCAGTTATTTCATACAAATCAACAAAAAGTTGCAAGGGGGATTAATCCACTAACCCTCTCATTAGATAACAAAAACAAATACTTTCATATATGTGGAGCACAGCTGTTCTGACCAGAATATGTGATCATGATCTTCACTTTGTAACTGGAAGTCAGCAGAGTATTGACTGCACATTTTCAAAAAGCGGATATATCAATATAATGGCAAATCTCTTCATCCCTTGTTCAGTATCATGGTTCAATTCTGATATTTCAGCATTGTTACTAGTAATATATGCACAGCATTCAGTGGAGATCGCCTTACATACACCACGCTGTGAGGTTGACGTGATCCAACGCCATCCTATTTCCAGTTGCTACGCGTCCAACATCACCTGAGCGTCTCGCCGTGGCCGTGACGACAGCTGTAGAGATGTTCATGTGACGTTCTAACACAGCAGAGAGTGACTTGATCTCTTCCTGAGCTGCATATATACCATACGAGGGAACACCTATAGGCCTGATCACCACAAATCGGATAGATCCTTTCAGGCAATACAGGTTGCTTACTGCATGTTATCTCTACCGTCTTATTACAACGAGTAGTGTCTGCGGTACTTTCATAATAAACATAATTCCAGTGTGTGTCGGCCCTGTGATGGTCTGGCGGCCTGTCCAGGTTGTCGCCCCGCAATGACTGCTGGGATAGACTCCAGCATCCCCATAACCTAGAGAGCAGGATCTGGGGCTTGGATAATGGATTAGAATGATTTCATGTAGGCTTGTGTATGTATGTATGTGTGTATATATATATATATATATATATATATATATATATATGTGTGTGTGTGTGTGTGTGTGTGTGTGTGTGCAGCCCTACCCTGAAGGTTGGAATCTGCCGGGGGGAGGAGCTCAGAGAGGAAACGTTCTCAACCTGAATGGTGCCGGAGACCCTCTCACACCAGGTTACCCTGCCAAAGGTATGTATTGTAACGACCACGGATGAATGACTCGCTAGCCCTTGGCTAACGGGTCGGACTGTTTAGTCGACTGATTAACGTAGTCGCCTGTGGTGCAGGAGATCCAGGTTCGCTTCCCGGCTGTGGTGGTTCCCGGCTGCCCCCCTGAATTCGCTACAAAGTGGGGTGGTGAGACCGTGAGACCACTGGAAGCGCGTGCGCCCAGAGGCGTGAGGCAGCTGGTCTGCTGAAGCGCGGGGACTCGCTTCCCGAAGTAGCGGGGTAGTGTGACGACCACGGCTGAATAGACTCGCTAGCCCTTGACTAACGGGGTCGGACCCTTTAGTCTGGTTAACGTAGTCGCCCGTGGTGCGGGAGACCCAAGTTCGCGTCCCGGCTGCAGCGGTTCCTGGGCTGCCCCCCTGCCTGAATTCGCTACAGTGTGTGTGTGCGTGTGTGTGTGTGTGTGTGTGTATGTATGTGTGTGTGTGTGTATGTATATGTATGTGTATATATATATATATATATGCATCTGAAGGAAAGAACTGAAGAAAGAAAGACAGTGCATATGTGAGTTTGTTTACATGATACAGAGGTTGTGCAATGTTTACATGTGCTTTTCATGCATGTGTATGTTTGAAAGAACTTGTGTATGTGTTTTTCTGTGTGTGTGTGTGTGTGTGTGTGTGATATGGTTCTCACTGCCCCAGAGTACACCTACCGACATGCCATAGAAGATGGGGTGGGCCTTCCAAAGATTCCAGTGCATCCCATCGGCTACCATGATGCATTACACCTGCTGAAGTACAAGCACAATTTTATTCTACTTCATCTTTCTTACAGTAGTTTTATTTACTTTTCAGTTTTGTGACGTCATCAAAGAGCAGTGACAATATACATTCCATTTGTGAACACTCAACGAAATCACGCAATGATTCCCCCCCCCCCCCTTAAACCCTGGGTCACAAGGGGCGTCCGGGTAGCGTAGAGGTCTATTCTGTAGCCTACCAACACGGGGATCATCGGTTCGAATCCCCGTGTTACCTCCAGCTTGGTCAGGCATCCCTACAGACACAATTGGCCGTGTCTGCGGGTGGGAAGCCGGTTGTGGTTATGTATCCCAGTCGCTGCGCTAGCGCCTCCTCTGGTTGGTCGGGGTACCTGTTCGGGGGGGAAAGGGGAACTGGGGGGGGGGGGGGGTAGCGTGATTCTCCCACGTGCTACGTCCCCCTGGTGAAACTCCTCACTGTCTGGTGAAAAGCAGCGGCTGGTGACTCCACATGTATCAGAGGAGGCAAGTGGTAGTCTGCAGCCCTCCCTGGATTGGCAGAGGGGGTGGGGAAGCGACCGGGACGGTTCGGAAGAGTGGGGTAATTGGCCAAGTACAATGGGGGGGGGGGGGGTGATAAATCCAACAACAACAAAAAGACTACTGTAATATTACCTCAGCCCGGGTGTATTATTGGGGGCGAACAACTTTTGTAATAACGGAGTCTCAAGCATCAGTTAAAGTAGCTGATGAGAGTACATTAATTATTATGTTTTTATTTATCCAACAGGAACATGGGGGGCCAAATTCCCCCCAACACCTGGAAAGGGAACCTGAATGTCTCGTACAGGATTGGGCCAGGGTTCACAGACGGTTTCGAGACTCAGTAAGAGCTCTTGCACAGTTTTCTCATTCACCGACTCGAGCGATCACATTTCCACTTCAGCACATGAGAGTGGGCTTTGTCCTGCGTCGCCACATGAGTTCTCCCTGTTGCACTCTTTCTTTCTTTTGTCTGTCCAAGCCCATGTCCCTCCCTCCCTTACCTCTGGTCCCCCGGCGTTCCTTGACCATTTTATTGCTGTATATGCAATATTTTAGTCTGCGGACAACAAAACAACCAATGCATTTCAAGCTGTCACTTGTTTGCACCCAACCTCTAAAACCATCTCTCTCTCTCTCTCTCTCTCTCTCTCTCTCTCTCTCTCTCTCTCTCTCTCTCTCTCTCTCTCTATCACACACACACATCTCGCTCTCTCACACATACACACACACACGTACCTCCCTCACACACACACACACACACACCTCTCTCACACACACACACACGCACACGTACCTCACACGCACACCCCTCTCTCTAATACACACCCCTCTCTCTAATACACACCCCTCTCTCTAATACACACCCCTCTCTCTAATACACACCCCTCTCTCTAATACACACCCCTCTCTCTAATACACACCTCTCTCCATCTCTCACACGCACTCCTCTCTCTCTCACACACACACCTACGTGCACAACCTCTCACACACCTCTCTCCCTCTTTATCACACACACACACACACCTACACACACCTCTCCCTCTCTCTCTCTATCACACACGCACCTCCCTCTCACACACGCACGCCTCTCTCTCCTGTCACACACACACACACCGCGCTCTCACGCACACACCTCTCTCTCTCCTCTATCACACACGCACACCTCTCTCGCTCAGACACACACATGCACACCTCTCGCTCTCACGCACACGCACACCTCTCTCTCTTCTCTATCACACACGCACCTCCCTCTCACACACGCACGCCTCTCTCTCCTGTCACACACACACACACCGCGCTCTCACGCACACACCTCTCTCTCTTCTCTATCACACACGCACACCTCTCTCGCTCAGACACACACATGCACACCTCTCGCTCTCACGCACACGCACACCTCTCTCTCTCCTGTCACACACGCACACCTCGCTCTCTGACACACCTCTTGCTCTCACACAAGCACACCTCTCTCGCGCAGACACACACACTCCTCTCTCTCACACACGCACACCTCGCTCTCTCACACACGCACACCTCGCTCTCTCACACACACCCACACACATCTCTCTCGCACAGACACGCACTCCTCTCTCTCACACGCACACCTCGCTCTCTCACACACACCCACACACATCTCTCTCGCACAGACACGCACTCCTCTCTCTCACACGCACACCTCGCTCTCTCACACCCACACACATGCACACCTCTCGCTCTCTCACATACGCACACCTCGCTCTCACACACGCACACCTCTCTCGCTCAGACACACACACTCCTCTCTCACACATGCAAACCTCTCGCTCTCATACGCACACCTCGCTCTCACACACGCACACCTCTCTCGCTCAGACACACACACTCCTCTCTCACACACACACACCTCGCTCTCTCACACGCACACCTCTCTCGCTCAGACACACACACTCCTCTCTCACACACACACACCTCGCTCTCTCACACGCACACCTTGCTCTCTCACACGCACACCTCGCTCTCTCACACACACCCACACACATGCACACCTCTCTCTCACACACACACACCACACTCTCTCTCTCTCTCTCTCTCTCTCTCTCTCTCTCACACACACACACACCTCTCTCTCTCTCTCTCTCTCACACACACACACACACCTCTCTCTCTCTCTCTCTCTCACACACACACACCACACTCTCTCTCTCTCTCTCTCTCTCTCTCTCTCTCTCACACACACACACGTCTCTCTCGTGGAGGATTCAAAGCCTCTTTTCAGAGCAGTGTGTGGTTAAAGGAAACGGCAAAACACAATCTAACTCTTCTCATCAAAGTATTTACGGAACATTGTACAAACTAAACTGGTACCAGCTGGAAGGTGTTTCTGAGCACAGATTCAACCATGCTCTGTCTGAACAGGGTTTAAGTAGTGTCCAAACATCTACAACATTCCAAGGGTCCAACTCATTGTGTACTGGAGTGCAGATTTAGTGCATGTGAGTGTCACTAGAAGAAGATATCCCAGGATTTAAGACCCCAGTGTAAGTACACACATCTGGAACATTTCAAGGGTCCCGTGGACTTTAGATCATGTGTATGCATGTGCATGTGAAAGTGATACAGACTGGTGCCAGGAACTTGTGTACCTGTGTGTGTGTGTGTGTGTGTGTATGTCTGTCTGTATGTGTGTATGTAGGTGTGTATGGAGAGAAAAAGAAAGGACAGCAAGATGAGAACTTATGTATCATACAATACATTAAATGGAACCTATAAATCCTCTTCACTCTCTCTCACACACACATTCTCACCCAACTCGTCACATATGGACGCTTGTTGAGGATGACCTCTTCATCACTGTTCAATGCAAAAAACAGTCGAGATTATCTCAACTGGTTTTGTTATTATAGAAGTACAGAGTCTAAATCTATCTTTTATCTGTGTGCATTCATCAACATGATCTCACAGGAATACCTGAAATGACCACAACCTCTTAACACTCGCGTTATGTGGTTGTGGCACGTAATGTGTTGTGTTAAAATTACGTGCTGGCACCAGGGAGGATTTTTTTTTTTTTTGTTCTCTAAATACACTGATTTTTGTGTGATATAACTCATTTTGATGTAATGAGGTTGGGGTTAGTGTTGGGGTCAGTAACGTGCAGTGAGGTCCATGGCCGGGTAGGCAGAAGACGGCAAGTCAGAGGGTGGGAGGGAGCCAAAATACATCCGTTCACAAAACGCGAGGCAGGTTAGCGACGTGCCTCATCATTGATACTGGAAGACACTGTAAGAACAGACTACGCATGCGCAAAACTCCCAAACCGTTCGCTCTCATTCCACACGCCAGAGAGAGGCACAAGCAGACTCCGCCTCAGCAGCCTGCATTCACAAATGCTAGCTTTGGGAGCAAGCCATCCTGAATAGCGCATACCTTTTATTGATAAAACAAGTTTTACATGATTTTTTTTTTATTCTTTTTTACAACAAGCTTAAAAAAATTAAAGTTAAAAAAATAAATGAATAAAAAATAAATATTTTTGGTAACATGATTTTTTTTTTCTGCCCACCCTGACTGCACATCACTGGTTAGGGTTAGTGGTACAGTTAGAGTTGGGGTTAGTGGTGCGGTTAGTGTTAGTGTTAAGGTTAGTGGTACGGTTAGTGTTAGTGGTACGGTTAGGGTTAGTGTTGGGGTTAGTGGTACGGTTAGTGTTAGGGTTGTTTTTTGTGTGCCTATGAGTGATCTCAGTCTCTCCACGTTGAAAGTTGACGTTAAAGGGGTACCTAGAGTGTTGAACAGTGACGAAGAGGTCGTCCTCAACAAGCGTCCATATGCGACGAGTTGGGAGTGAGAATAGGCTCCACGCACACACGCATACCTCTGTCTGTCTGTCTGTCTGTCTCTCTCTCTCTCTCTCCCATTTGTCCTCTCCTTCTGTTCAGCTTTAATGACTCTCTGGCAAGTAGCCATAGAGGCATAATGGTGTCCCTTGTGCATCTTTTGTGCACGTGGGCGTGCGCACACACACGCAAGCCAAGCACAACATGAGTATGCAGTGAGCAGTCAAGCTTTAGAAAGGATGAGGCGATCCTTTTGTGCCACTGAAACAATACCTAGTGGCCTGCGGTTTGCAGAATAACAAACCGCAAACCAAAGCGGGACGTGGACCTTGGTCACGCTGTCCTCCTTCTTGACTGTTTGATGACTCTCGTTTATACGTTGCACTTGCATTGAACAGTCCCGGCGTGCTTTTGTTTGTCTTGCATGTCCGTCAGCCCCTCCTCTGTCTGTCCCGCCCTCCTCGCCGTGTCGTCCTGTCTGTCCTCTGCTCATCCTGCCTGCTTCCCCGACGATCCAGGAGATGTTTTTGTGCTCGCGGGGTGTAATAAGGACTAAAGTTAATAATCTGCAGGGCCTGAGGTTTATCTCCACCCCGGTCATGATTTAGGACACTGCACCCAGTGTGAACCTCCTTTTGCAACCACCACAGCTATGCAGACCTTCTCATCCATTGTTCCCCTGTGGCTTCTCCCTGCGATTGATTACCCAGCTCTCCTTTATCTGTCTTTCTTCTGTTCATAAAATCCAGGAAGGTGCGCATGAACATCCACACACACAACCAGGTGACCAGGATCTACAATGTCATTGGTAGGATCAGAGGAGCTGAGGAGCCAGGTACCATGCCCCGATCACGACCCTTATTCAGTCACCATGGGTGAAAAACAACAAAACAAAACTCTAATCCTTTATTCTGCACATCTGCAGTTTCTTGAGTTAGAGGATGCTAAATAACCGGGCATTTCTGAAAGCACTGTCACAGAAATTTCCTTTAAGTCACCCCAACATTTACTACTAAGTATTTATCATGTTGCTTTGTAGGATTTATACTGCCTACATTCTAACATGCATCAACATTTCAGCATATGCTAATACCATCCATCCATGCATTATCCAAACCGCTTATCCTGCTCTCAGGGTCGCGGGGATGCTGGAGCCTATCCCAGCAGTCATTGGGTGGCAGGTGGGGAGACACCCTGGACAGGCTGCCAGACCATCACAAGGCCAACACACACACACACACACACACACACACACACACACACACACACACACTCATACCTAGGGACATTTTAGTATGGCCGATTCACCTGACCTACATGTCTTTGGACTGTGGGAGGAAACCGGAGCCCCCGGAGGAAACCCACGCAGGCACGGGGAGAACGTGCAAACTCCACACAGAGGACGACCCGGGCCGACCCCAAGGTTGGACTACCCCGGGGCTCGAACCCAGGACCTTCTTCCTGTGAGGCGACCGCGCTAACCACTGCACCACCGTGCTAATACTAATTTCAAACACTTGTCAAATTATATTTCATAATAGTAACCTTGATGTGGTGGCATGGTGGCACAGTGGTTAGTGCGGTTGCCTCACAGCAAGAAGGTCCTGGGTTCAAGCCCCGGGGCAGTCCAACCTTGGGTGTCCTCTGTGTGGAGTTTGCATGTTTTCCCCGTGTCTGCGTGGGTTTCCTCTGGGTGCTCTTGTTTCCTCCAACAGTCCAAAGACATGTAGGTCAGGTAAACAGGCCATACTAAATTGTCCCAAGGTGTGTGTGTGTGTGTGTGTGTGTGGGGGGGGGGGGGGCTCTGTGATGGCCTGGCGGCCTGCTCCCATGACTGCTGGGATAGGCTCCAGCATCCCCGCGACCCTGAGAGCAGGATAAGCGGTTTGGATAATGGATGGATGGAAACATGATGTGAATGCTAATGATATTATTGCTACTCTCCTCGTTATGTTTGCTGGTAGTAACAAATCTAAAAAGACCTTTTGATCGTTCTTGAGCTGTCGGCTTTCGGAGAATACCGTGGCAACGTGTTAGTAATTCAGCATCTCTTCTGTGCCTTCAACACCTTGTGGGAGCTTTTTCATGCAGCATACTGAAAGCTGCCAGATACTATTAAGGCTTGAGAAAACACATTCCTTCTTCTGCTGTTTTCTCAGCTTGAGGGGGGAAAAAGCCACAGTTGTTCCTTAAATCAGGGTCTGCAATTCACTGGAAAAGTCTGAAGGGAACAGACAGAATCCGGTTTTGAATCCAGAGAAAATGTTTAGATTAATGTTCTTCAGCCGTCTAAAGCACGTGTGTATGTATATACAAGTTTCCCCAGTGCCCAAACTGCCCCCCCCTTTTCTCCCCAATTGTATCCGGCTGATTACCCCACTCTTCCAAGCCTTCCCGGTGGCTGCTCCACCCCCTCTGCCGATCCGGGGAGGGCTGCAGACTACCACATGCCTCCTCTGATACATGTGGAGTCACCAGCCGCTTCTATCACCTGATAGTGAGGAGTTTCACGTGGGAGGATCGCGCTATTTTCCCCCAGTCCCCCTCGCCCTGAACAGGCGCCCCGACCAACCAGAGGAGGCGCTAGTGCAGCGACCAGGACACATTCCCACCTCCAGACACGGCCAGTTGTGTCTGTAGGGATGCCCGACCAAGCCGGAGGTAACATGGGGATTCGAACCAGCGATCCCCGTGTTGGTAGGCAACGGAATAGACTGCTATGCTACCTGGACACCTTCACTGATTGTTTAAGAAAGGGAAAGAAAAAAAAAACCATTCATGCACATGGCTCTAACTTGCAAGCATCAGAGACCATGCAGGAACTAGTGAAGTCACGCGACTGCAGGTTTTTCTCCGTTTTCCTGTCATGGTTTAACAGGTGGAGACGGCATCAGCCTGGCAACAGATGCCGCAAGCGTCTCAAATACAGAAAAGAAAAACAATGGCCCAAAGTCACATTCTCTCTGTCTCTAACATCGTCCCTCGTTCGAACAAAACAATCCTGACTGTGCTTCCTGGGTCCTGGTGTGGTTTGGCTTATTTCCAGACAGGTTTGTGATTTTGGGAGGGCACCGGGACGCCTGGGTGTTCGGAGGCATTGACCCGATGTCTGGCGCTGCTGTAGTCCATGAAACAGTCCGGAGTGCTGGAAGGCTGCTCAGCAAGGGTAGGTGTGTGGGGTGTGGGGTGGGGGCATTAGTTAGGAGGCCCTGAGTAAATGAGTAAGCGTTTGTGTGCATGTCCGGAAGCAAAGACACTCTGAACTGTGGTTGCAGGACTGATCTGCAGTCTGATTATAGAAAAACAAGCAAATATTAACCTCAGCATGTGTGCTTGTTTGTTTATTTGTGTGTTTGCATGTGTGTGTGTGTGGGGGGGGGGTGATGCATGGGTGGTGGTTGGGTAGGCTGGAGACCCAGGAGAACCATAGTATTTGCCAGCTGGGATGCAGAGGAATTTGGGCTGCTTGGATCAACAGAATGGGCAGAGGTAGCACACCGACGCACAGGAATACCAGCACACTCGCACCCTAATGTGCACGTGCGCACACACACACACACACAAACTGAAGCTGAAGCTCATTGCGCCCTCTACAGGACAATGCTAAATTGCTGCAGGAGAGAGCCGTTGCCTACATCAACGCAGACTCTGCCATAGAGGGTGAGTGTATGTGTGCGAGCAGAAGTCGGGGGGGAGCGGAGAAAAAGACCGAGTTTGTGTTTGTCTGCATACGCAACTCCATTTGTGTTCGCCCAAACGAATTACCGTGATAACTGACTGACTCTGAACGTGCATGCATGTGTGCATGCGTGTGTGTTTGGGAATTTCAGGCATGTACACGTTAAGAGTGGACTGCACTCCATCTCTTCACACCCTGGTTTACAGCCTCACAAAACAGGTGATTGCACGTACAAACACAGACTGACCCACCACACACACAGCATCCTCGTAGACTGACTTCAGAATGGCAAAATAAGCCTATTTCACACACCCAGTTTGTGACGCATCGTTTACTCTCATCTCTTTACCTCTTTTTCCGTTTCTCTCTCCCCGTCTCCATCTCCAAAATCTTTCTTTTTTCTCCCCCCTAATCTCTTATGTCGCCTCATTTTTGTCTTCCTTCTCTCTCTCTCTCTCTTGTTCCCCTACTTCTCCGTGCAGATAGCTAGTCCTGAAGACGGAGACGAGGGAGTTTCCTTGTATGAGAGCTGGCATAAAAGAGACAACTGGACGGATGACCGTGACGCTCCAAAGTAAGTCCCCAAAACAGTATCAAATGTCTTTTGAAAGTAAAACTGAAAACTGGATTTTGTGAGACCAGTGTCGGGTCTAGTCTTTCCCATGAAAAAGCATGAAGCAGCAGAATTGGAATAGAGAACCAGCGTTCAGAGCATTAATGCCATCTGCTAGAGAAATTGTGTAAATTGAACTTAAAAATTCTGTCTCAACCCAACCCCCGTCTGTGGTGCTCCTCTGGTAACTTTGCTTGTGGTGAAGTCGCACATCTTTATACTCCTCCTCTACGTCACTGCCTTTTCCAAACTTTAACTACTTGGCACCCTTGTCTTAATGTATACGGCATGTTATCCTATATTTATATTTCATATCTTATTATATTTATAGTGTATCCAAGTATATCCTTTATATTGGGTGTTGTATAGATTTTCTATAGCTATATTTTAATATACTGGTGGAGTATGCTACGTTTTTTTTTTCTTATGCTGCATTGAGCTATTTTATATATTTGTTTCTTCTAGTGTTGATATGAATATTAACTGTTCCCGCGAAATGCCTGGATAACCTGCTGCTGTAACACAAGAATTTCCTAATTTAGGATCAATAAATTACTTCCATCTATCTACCTTTCTTTCTGCCTGTCTACCTGTGTCTGTCTGCCTGCCTGTGTGTGTGTGTGTGTCTGTCTGTCTGTCTGTCTGTGTGTGTGTGTCTTTCTGCCTGCCTGCCTGTGTGTGTGTGTGTCTGTCTGTCTGCCTGTGTGTGTCTGTCTGTCTGCCTGCCTGTGTCTGCCTGCCTGTCTGTCTGTCTGTCTATACCTCCCTCACCTCCGTGCTGTGCTGCAGGATCAGCAAGCTGGGCTCAGGCAGCGACTTTGAAGCCTTTTTCATCCGGCTGGGCATCGCTGCCGGCAGGGCCAGATACACCAAGAACAAGGTGGGGGAGCTGCTTTGACAAGGGAGGATCAAACTACACCAACATCTCACGCGGTGGAGTGTTGATGTTCTCTGTGAATCACCTCAGTTGAGCTTTCAGATGATAAAACCCTGGCCTGCATACTGTTTGTCTTCGCATGGCGAGTTTATTTAAAGTGCATTTCACTCACGGGGCTGTCTCAACATGCTCTGCACTGAAAGAGCAAAGGCAAGAAACGCTCGCTTGAGAATACACACATCAGAAACAGCTCTAGTATAAACCGAAAACAACAATAATGAAGCAACATTAACAAAAACAACAAGGACCGTGACTGTGATAATAAAGATATCTGCAGAATTGTTGCCGGACTGTCGAGTGGGGTTAGTCATGGTAAGCGATAGGAGAGTGAGAATAGACTTATGTATTTTAGCTATGATTTGAAGTTATGGATTGAATTTCCACCCCTGATGGGTGCAGGAGGTACATTTCAGAGAGGTAGGGTGCGTGGTGGAGGAATGCTTCACTCCCAAGTGGATCCGATGGACAGCATCCTCTGAGCGAAGGGTGTACGCCCGTGTGTACAGTATGATGTGGTCAGAGAGGGTAAAACGATGCCGTTCCATTCAATGCCTTGTCCGTTAAGAGGAAGCATTTTTAAAATCATCTCTCGCCTGTATAGGCAGCCAGCGGAGAGAGGACAAAACATGTGTGCATGTGTGTGTATTTGCGTCTGTATAGTTGTTTTTTTTGGGGGGGGGGTTTCCCCCCCCCATTGTACTTGGCTAATTACCCCACTCTTCCGAGCTGTCCCGGTCATTGCTCCACCCACTCTGCCGATCCGGGGAGGGTTGCAGACTACCACATGCCTCCTCCGATACATGTGGAGTCACCAGCTGCTTCTTTTCACCTGACAGTCAGGAGTTCCCCCAGGGAGACGTAGCGCATGGGAGGATCACGCTATTCCCCCCAGTTCCCCCTATTTGTGTCAATGTCATGGTGGGAGCAGGACAGGATCCAAATGCAGACAGCAAGGGCAGGCTGGGTTTGAACAAAGCTTTAATAATAAGGGCTGTAAAAGTATAAAATCAATCTATATACCTAACAAGTAGCCAATGAAACATTGCAAGAATGGGAGTGATGTGGCCATGTCTCGGGGAAACCGCCTCTTTCAGGATCTTATGACGGCAAGAGGAGGTCGTTATCCGGGATGAGGACTGTTGTTTTGGCTTCACAGTAGGATGGCAAGCCACCTGAACACTGCTAGCCACCAGCGGCGCAGCTGTAGTGTCAGCAGGCGGCACTTTCTCAGAAGGGCTCCCATCAAGATGCATCTGAGCTGCAGGAACATCAGCTGGGTGAACTGGAGTGTCGTTAGACGGGGTCACATAGCAGTTGGAGAGGCCTGTGGCAGCCCTGTCCGAGCCTCTCTTGCGATTGCGGACCACAACTTCGGCCCAGGACGACTGGTGATTAGGTGTCAAGCAGGAGCAAAGCCGTGGACAAGTGGAGGGGTCCCGGAGAACTGTGTCCTGGATGGTTACACTAAGAGGCAATCCATTTGGACTGGCCAGAAGCCACGGTCATGAAGCTGGTCACGTGGGAGTCCTTACGAAGTTCATCGGAAAGCCGTAAAACATCCTCTTCAAGGTTCGCGATCTAGCTATTTGCGTTCTTTAGTAGCACACAGTTCTCACAGGGCAAAGTTGGTATAACTGTTTGGTTAGCTTAGCCACAAGCTATAAACAAGCCACACACAGCCCCAGCACTACAGAATCGGATTGAATAAAATCCACCAAGGGGTTGGTAAGTTGTTAGTAATAAAAGTGAAAAGATTAAAGCTAAAAAGTTAAAACCAAGCAAGGCAACAGTGCTGGCTATGATAGATAGGTGTCAGATCACATTGCATTGCAGCTTGCTACGTATGGGGCTGCATAGCCACAGACCGGTCAGAGTGCCCACAATGACCCCTGTCCACCACTAAAAGCACCTCCAATGGGCACGTGTGCATCAGAACTGGACCATGGAACAATAGAAGAAGGTGGCCTGGTCTTATAAATCACCTTTTATTTTCGATCATGTGAACAGCCAGGTGTGTGTGCCTCATTTACCTGGGGAAGAGATGGCACCAGGATGCGCTATTATGAATCCCATGGCACTTCTAGGCAAGTCACGCCCCGCGTAGCATCCAGGCGCTAGGATTCTAGGAAGACCCGCCCATACTCTGCCTCTGATTAGCTAACCTTAACCCTAACCTTAACCAACCCAACCAATGGCGGCAACAAGTCTGGCCAATTTGGCCAATCCTAGCACTTGAATGATACGTGGGGGCGTGTCTTGCCTAGAAGTGCCGTGGGATTCATAATAACACCACCAGGATGCACTATGGGGAGAAGGCAAGCCGGTGGAGGCAGTGTGATGCTCTGGGCAATGATCTGGTGGGAAACCTCAGGTCCTGGAATTCATGTGAATGTTATGTTGACATGTGCCACCTACTTAAAACATTGTTGCACACCAAGTACTCCCCTTCATGGCAACGGTATTCTCTGATAGCCTAGGCCTCTTTCAACAGGATAATGCGCCCTGCTTACACTGCAAAAATTGTTCAGGAATGGTTTGAGGAACATGACAAAGAGTCTAAGCCCTCCAAATTCCCCAGATCTCAATCCGATTGGGTATGTGCTGGAAATACAAGCCCGATCCATGGAGGGCCCCAACTTACAGGACTTAAAGGAAATGCTGCTAACGTCTTGGTGCCAGATATCAAAGGACACCTTCAGAGGTGTTGTAGAGTCCATGCCTCGATGGGTCAGAGCTGTTTGGCAGCACAAAGGGGACCTGTACAATATTAGGCCGGTGGTTTTAATGTTTTGGCTGATGGGTGTATATCAATATCATGTAAAACATTTTATTATCATGATAATATTTTCTATATCGTCCAGCATATGTATGTCAAAGACTGATTTATGGCTTTGACCTTGTGCCCCCTCCACTGACCCCCTCTCCCCGAACATGCCCAAGCCCCCGGCCGCTAGAGAAAACGAATTCCAGGTCTCTGATAATGTTTGGGTTTCCAGCCCCCCTGTACTTTTCGAAGAACCGCTTAGTTAGGTTAGAAGATGCAAAGAAACAAGTATCAATTGACTCTGAATACCAGGTCTCTGATAGCTGGAAAACAGCCCCCATTTCTTTCACAGAGCCAGACAGTTAGATTGGAGGAGCCAAAGAAAAAGCCATAAAAATCATAAAGTAGTTGTTAGTGGTGTTCAAGGTTCATCCTGTGTGTGGCGTTTGCATGTTTTACTGGTTTACTCCCAAGGTCCAAAGACATGTAGGTCAGGTGAATTAGCTGTACTAAATTGTCCCTAGGTGTGTGTGTGTGTGTGTGTGTGTGTGTGTGTGTGTGCGAAGCCAGCAAAACCACATCATCTGCGAAGAGCAGAGATTCAATTCTGAGGTTCCCAAAACGGACACACTCCTCACCTTGGTTGCAGCTTGAGATCCTGTCCATGAATATCACAAACAGAAAAGACAAGGGACAACCTTGTCGGGAGTCCGAAATCCACCTAAAACGTGTTTGACTTTGTGCCGAGAATGCGGGGACTGGGGCATGCCGACTTCCGGCATCACTGACTGGTCCTCGGGACATTGAATGTCACTTCTCTGGCAGGGAAGGAGCGGTACCAAACAGATATAGTCAGGCTCACCTCCACACATAGCATGGGCTCTGGTACCAAATTCCTGGAGAGGTGCTGGACTCTTTACTTTTCCGGAGTTGGACACGGTAACAATATTTTTCTGGATTCATATTTGTGAATAAATAATTTTGCAATGTGAATAGTGGATACTGGACATAGTAAGCCATAGACATTTTAGTGACAATTGCAAGTGATAGATTTTTTCGTTTTTTGCTGTTGTGAGGCTTTCAGGGGGTCTCAGGTGTCAATCAAGGTCTCAGGTTCTGAGACCCCTTGTATTTCACACCCTGCATATGTCAATTAGTACATACTACTAATCAACCTAACATTTTTTTGTGCACAGTTGTGACTATGATCAAGGACCACTCGTGGTTGCGGTGATTCAAAATCTAACTGCTCGGCTGGTTTTTCACCCAAGTCCAAGCACTGGAGAAAGGGTGTTATGCCTGGTGGAGATCTGCACTCTACTGAATGCACTCTTCCAGTTCTCTTTTTGTGTGTTTCCACATTTCTAGAAAAAAGAACGATACAGCAGTTACCCTGTCTACCACAGTGTGTACGAGACGTATGAGCTTGTGGAGAAGTTTTATGACCCCTCTTTCCGGAGGCTTCAAGCGGTGGCACAGGTGAGGGGTGGGCTCATCTTTTCATTGGCTGATTCCCAGCTCCTCCCCCTGGATGCCAACCAATACGCACTCTCCCTGAAGAAGTACGCTCACAGCATTGCAGAAATGGCAGGGATACACCCAGAGGAAATGAAGATGTATGGAGTGACATTTGGTATGTCATACAAACACAACACAAAGTATTTCCACATGGTATTTGTTTGGGAGGATTTCATTTTATCTGATACATATTTTACATTATATATCCAGAGAATTAAAAAAACAAGATATCTAAATAATTAGCTGTGGGAACAGGTCTGCCCCATTGCTTAATATTAAGTACTGTATGACTGACTACATGCCACATGGGGCAATTTTCTCACTTTTGTACAGGTTCGCTATTTTCTGCGGTAAATAACTTCACCGTTGCAGCCAAAGGTTTCCATGAACGACTCCACATCCTCAACAGAGAAGAGTAAGTTTTTGTGTGTGCATTTCAAATTGTGCACATTTCAAGTGTTCATACGGGTGTTTCCATTAAAATGTGCCATCTTCCTGTGCTGGTGGTTTTCTAATGTCTATAGCCAAGGCAAGGGGTTTTTATTTGTATAGCACATTTCAGAAACAATGCAATTCAAAGTGCTTCAAATAAAATATAAATGGTATTAAAACAAAATGTAAAAGCAACAATAATAAGATATTTCAAATAAAAAAAAAGAGTAAAAGGTACAGTGTAAAATGATAATCAAAAGCTTCAAATTTGATTTAATAAAAGGCAGCAGCAAACAGGAAACAGCCTTGTTTTAAAATAACAGAGTTGTAGTACACCTTCAGTTTTCTGGGAGTTTGTTCCAGATATGTGGTGTATAAAAAGTGAACGCTTCCTCTCCACATTTATTTTTGACTTTGGGGACAGAAAGCAGTCCTGTCTGAACTGAGAGGCCTGGATTACATTACATTACAGTCATTTAGCTGGATGGTTCATAGCATAGCAGAAGAACAGAAATTTATTTTGGTTCTAAACAATTCAGTGCTTTTTAAACAAAGAGCAGTGTTTTAAAATCAATTCTTTGATGGACAAGAAGCCAGTGTAAAAACCTCAGAACTGGAGTGATGTGATCTACTTTTTTGTTCTTGGTAAGGACTCAAGCAGCAGCATTCTGAATCGGCTGCAGCTGTTTTTTAGAGAGACCTGTAAAGATGCCGTTACAGTAGTCGAGTTGACTGAAAATAAATGCTAGGACAAGTTTTTCTAAATCCTGCTGAGACATTAATCCTTGATATATTCTTCAGGTGATAGTAGGCTGACTTTGTAATTACCTTAATGTGGCTACTGAAATTCAGGTCTGAGTCCATGACTACAAGATTTTTGGCTTAGTTTGTGGTTTTTAACATTACCGATTGTAACTGAGCGCTGACTTTTAATCATTCTTCCTTGGCTCCAGAGACAATTACTTCAGTTTTATCTTTAATTGAAGAACATTCTGAGACATCCAATCGCTGTTCAATGCTCTTACTCAGCACTTGTATGTGATTATAGTCCCCCGGTGATATGGTTATGTAATGTGTGTGTCATCTGCATAATTACTACTACCACTACTTTTGGCTGCTCCCGTTAGGGGTCGCCACAGCGGATCATATGTTTCCATTTCTTCCTGTCTTCTGCATCATCTTCTGTCACACCAGCCACCTGCATGTCTTCCCTCACCACATCCATAAACCTCCTCTTTGGCCTTCCTCTTTTCCTCTTCCCTGGCAGCTCCATATTCAGCATCCTTCTCCCAATATACCCAGCATATATCCTCCACACATGTCCAAGCCATCTCAGTCTTGCCTCTCTTGCTTCGTCTCCAAACTGTCCAATTTGAGCAGTCCCTCTAATATAATCATTCCTAATCCTGTCCTTCTTCATCACTCCCAGTGAAAATCTTAGCATCTTCAACTCCGCCTCCGGTCTTTTCATCAGTGCCACTGTCTCCAAACCATATAACATAGCTGGACTCATAACCATCTTGGAACCCTTCCCTTTAACTCTTGCTAGTACCCTTCCATCGCAAATCACTCCTGACACTCTTCTCCACCCTGCCTGCACTCTAAGAGATGACTGACTTCTACCGAAAGAAAAATGTGTAAAGATACGATTAAATTGATTAGGCCTTAACAGTTGCAACTTCAAACCAACATCATTCAAAAAACAATTACAACTCACATAATAGAGACTAAAACACAGTCACTTATGTATTAAGCATTATCCTGGAATGAAGTCAATTCACTTTGAATTGTATTAACTCTGTATAATTCATATTTTAAAAGGTTTTGTGTAAAAAGATGAACAACATCTAGTTTTAGGATAAAGATCAGAATGGAAGATTTTATATATATATATATATAGCTTTTTTTTTCCGAAACCATCAATGGTGTTGAATGCTCAACTAATGAGCGGAATATCAACACGGATACAGGAAAAAAGATTTTAATGCATAGCTGTACAAGCCTGTTTCGCGCGTCTCACACTCATCAGCTGCTAACATTAGCACTCTCTGTATCCGTGTTGATATATATACGGTGCATCCGGAAAGTATTCACACCCCTTCACTTTCCCCACATTTTGTTATGTTACAGCCTTATTCCAAAATGGATTAAATTCCTTTTTTTTCTCATCAATCTACATACAATATCCCATAATGACAAAGCGAAAAAGGTTTTGTATCAAAAAGTAAGAAAACATAGGAAAACTTGGAAAATAAAAGAGCAAAGCGGAGAGCAAGAGCAAAAGCGTCTGCATTGTAGCATGGGTGGGAGTTATAGATATAGATTGATTCTTTACATTGTTTACAGATTGAAATGTTTGTAAACATTTCCTTCTGGCTCCTTCTGATTGGAATAAGTTACCTGTAAATATCCATTCTGTGTCATCATTTCACTTATTTAAAAATGTTTTGTTTTCTCATCTTGAAACAAATTGCCTGTTTTCAGTAATGCTATCACTGTTGGTTTATGTATTTATAGATTGATTTTAACTCTTTAATTTTACACTTTTGGTTGTTTGTTTTGTCATTGTATCTTTTACCGTTCTGTTTTCTATTTGTCTTGTGGGTGTGTAGGAACCCCTTGAAAATAAATTGATACACCTCAAGGGTTGCCTGATATAAATTTCTTAAAATCATGATTAGGGGGGGTGCAACTGACATAGGTTAACGTGTATGTATGTCAGCCCTCTGCAGGTGCGTATGGTGAACGATCAGCTCATGTACCTAGAGAGAGCATTCATCGACCCCTTAGGTTTACCTGACAGACCCTTTTACAGGTTGGTCACACAAACACACAAGAAAATGTTTCCTTCCATCCTGAGTTTGTTTTAGGGTGCAGAGGCCATCTAGATTTTTGAAGAGCAATTGTTTTCAGTTTTAGGACACGAAGCACAGTCAATATTTATACAAGTCTCCTTTTCTGAACCATCTCTGCAACTTTCGTCAGTTTTCTTTGTGAATCTTTACAAAGCCCATTACAATGCATTCACATATTTGATAGTTCCGTAACAGCAGACTCCTAAATAGCATGACAGGGTGAGATCACAATACATATATTTATTGCTACAGTCCAACAGCTTTTCTCTCCCTCATCTGTTTTTCTCTTTCAGGCATGTGATCTTTGCTCCCAGTAGTCACAATAAATATGCTGGTGAGTCCTTTCCAGGGATCTACGATTCACTGTTTGATATTGAGAATTCACAAGATCCTGAAAAATCCTGGGAGGAAGTAAAGCGTCAGATCAGCATTGCAGCATTTACTGTCCATGCCGCTGCCATGACACTTACACCACCTGCCTGACTCACAAACCTGAGACTGGAGTCACTGTGCATCTGACAGCTGCTTAAAAACACACACTTACTTAATTTAGCAGATCATCCAATACCCAAGACTTGATGATTCACTTGATATTAATACAATGTACCAGACTGCAAAGCAAAGACAGTCTAATTTGAGTTGATGCAAGCCTGTGACAGAGCAAGTCCCAGATATTTCTAAAGTAGTCATATTCACATGCACACATGGTTCACATATCTAGAGGAACCCTGTGAATGCTATGCTCAGATTTCAAATTGTTTAAACAAAAGGGCTCTCCAAGATCCCCCTAAGGATGTATTATGTTCCCACAGTCATGACTCAAGGTTGTGGAACAGTGGACATGGTCAGCTGACCCCCCCCCCCAAAAAATTAAAAAAAACCTGCAAGTGAGAGGTGGAAGCAACAACAACAAAATCTTGTCTGTTTGACACTTGCATTGAGTTGCCCATGTGATGTCCAGGAAAAAAAAGGTTCAACAGTAAAAACAATGTTGAAATATTTCTATGCAGACATTTTGAAAAGATAACCTGATAATGTTCTTTAAGTGCACTGAATGAATACTATTGCACACCAGATTAATACAAAAAAATGTAAGTTAAAGAAGCACACCACCACTGACGTGAAATGCAGTCGAATTCAAATTTACATCTGTGACACAGGTACACACTATTTTGTTTATGGAACAGGATTTTTTTGTACTTTTTTTTTTTGAAAGACATTTATACAAAGCCAACACTGTAAAGCAATGAAAATGGGGCATTTGGCCAAAAATGAGCTGTATTTTTCCTGACTGAAGCTTTTTTTAAGCTACAATTCAGATTGATTGTTTCCCCAATTCTTCTTCTTTACCCAGGCAAAATCTGCCCATTTGACTTATGTTCCCATTGTTAAGACTATGAAGACAAGTGTTGAGACAAACTTAATGATATAAATAGGGGCTTATAAGACTATTCAGATAAAATGGATACATTTAAACACAGCAAAACAAGCAAATTTCAGATACTTCTGCACTGAAGTTCTCAGGGAGGAAAAACGAAACATGCTGAGGTAAGACTGACCAGTGTGGACATCAGTTTTAAAACTTCTCAATAAATAACTATTAATTTCCTATCTTAAAACATTGTGTTGCTTCATGCCAAGAGTGAGTGCTGTACAGCAAAGTGGACCTTGAATAACTTCACTGGATTTTTATGCATTTGATACTTGCAAGCAAAACGGAATTTTTCTCAGATTACTGTTGAATGAGTCGGTGATCCGGTTTTTGGGACCCAGCTGAACTGTAATGAGAGCATTACCCATTTCAATAGACAGGAACAAGAAGGGAGGAATAATGCTGAGTAAAACAGACATTAAAGGCGTGATTACAGAACTTGGAGATGTAAATATGTCTGCCTTGATTTTGCAATACCTTTCCCCATTAGCTATAAAATACAAAACAGTTAAGGCTAAGTCAAGTCAATTTTATTTGTATAGCTCAATAGAATAAATTACAAATTTCCCTCAGGGGGCTTTGCAGCAACACAACATCCTGTCCTTAGACCCTCGCATCGGATAAGGAACTCCCTAAAAAAAAAGAAGAAACTGCAGGGAGAGAAACAGAGGAGGCATCTCTCTCCCAAGACAGACGTGAAATGGATGTTGTGTTTACACAATTTACAGAATACATTGAAAGAGGATAACAAAATTCTAAAATATATGAAGAATGTGATGAGGTTGTCCAGATGCCACTGGAACAGCCCAATACCCAAGGAGAGTCCAGGTGGTGACCACCATCACCATGAAGACCTGGGAGGAGGACAGACTGCACATGCACACAAGGGAGACTCCCATCACACCATTCACACACAGAAGAGAAAGGAGAAGACATTCAGAGAAAGAGAAAAGATAAGAGAGAACAGAACAGTTTGCAATAGCTAATAATCTCATCAGCAGAACAGTGCTTGGTAAATTCATTGAGACAGAAACAGACCCGCCATGCAGTATAAGTTGTGAAGCACTCAACTTAAAAGGCAACTAATTGTAGGCTAAGGCAAAAAAGATGAGTTTTAAGTTTGGATTTAAAGGACTCAAAATACTGATTGTCTGATGGCAGGAGGCAGGTAATTCCACAAGAATGGGGCCCAATAGGAAAAGGCCCTGCTACCAGCTAACTTCTTTTTAACGTTGAGAACACACAGGAGCCCTATATTTTGAGAGTGAAGAGCCCGAGATGGAATGTACAGTTAAAGGAGATCAGACAAGTAAGATGGGGCAAGCCCATTTAGGATTTTATAAGTCAGCAGAAGCCCCTTGAAGTCTGATCTAACAAGGATAGGAAACCAATGAAGGGAGGCAAGAATTGGTGTAATATGGTCAAATTTTCTAGTTTCAGTTAGAATTCTAGCTGCAGCATTCTGAACCATCTGAATACGTTTAGTACTAGCATGTGGCAGACCTGAAAATAGAACATTACAATAAGCAAGTCTGGATGAAACAAATCCATGTATTAGTCTCTGCATCAGCCATGGACAGGAAAGACCAAATTTTAGCTATGTTACGCAAGTGAAAAAAGGCAGTCTTGGTGATTTTTTTTTATGTGCTTATCAAAGGAAAGGCTGGAATCAAATTAACACCAATATTTTTGGCTGCCACAGATCGCAGAGTTGTTGGTTGTTATTGTTACTTGATCAAATTGGTGTCAGTGTCTAGCAGGGCCAATGACCAGCACCTTGGTTTTATCCAAATTTAAAAGCAGAAAGTTTAGTTGCATCAGATTTTTAACAGCAGCCAAGCAGGCCTCTAAATTAGTCATTTGGGAATGATCATCAGCCCTTATAGGCAGATACAGCTGAGTGTCATCAGCATAGCAATGAAAAGTTATTCCATAACTGTGTATAATTTGGCCAAGAGGTGAAATATAAAGAGAGAAAAGTAGAGGGCCAAGAACTGAGCCCCGATGTACACCATATGTAACATCAGAGAATTTTGATGTAATATTACTACAGCAGACACAATGTGTTCTTCCAGATAAGTAGGACTTAAGCCAAGAGAGAGCTAAGCCAGGCACACTAAAATTGCAATTTAATCTGTGTAATAGTATACAGTGATCAATGCTGTCAAAGGCCACACTGAGGTCTAGTAGTAGAAGCACAGAAGTGGAATCAGAGTCCACAGCTAGTAAACGATCGTTCACCACTGTGGTCAGAGCAGTTTCAGTGGAGTGACAGGCCCTGAAAGCCAATTGAAAAGGTTCATATAGATGGTTTTCTTCAATATCGGTCAAAGGTCGTTGACAGAAGAGTCTCTCTAGTACTTTAGAAAAGAACTTGTTTATGATCTCATCAACCTGATTGCAGAAAAAGTCTAGAAACTCATGGGCCGTGAATGGTGAGTAGCTAATAGACAGCTGCTTTTTAGACGGTTTAGATACAGTGTCAAAGAGAATCTGGGGTTATATTTATTGATATTGATTGAGAGAGATACGCTGCTTTTGCAGCAGATAAAGCGTGCATGTATTTCAATAAACACTCATGCCATTATAGGTAAAAAAAAAATTCCAATTTTGATTTTCACCATTCATATTCCAGTCTCATGCAGGCCCACTGAAGGGCAGGGGTCTCATCATTAAACCAGGGTGTAGGCCTCTTTAGTCACATAGCTCTGGTAGTGACAGCTGCAACTGAATGGCGGAGAGTAGAGAGGGCCACATTTAAGTCACTGGTGAAATTTTCAACACTCATTCGCTCCAGTGAAAGGAGCCAAGACTTATGGCAGCTGCTGGCCAAATGCAGCCACAGTGGCTACTATAGCTACAGGAGTGGCGAGTGGCAATCTTTGCCGACATTACCTGGACAGGCCAATAATGCTTCAAATTTGATGAGAAAATGATCTGGCACAGCAGATGTGGTTGGAAAGACATTCAGATCAGAAACAGCTATCCCTTTAGATAAAACCAAATCAAGGGTGTTACCACTGCAATGAGTCGATTCTTGAACAAACTGAGTGAACCCAAAAGTATCAACAAGCACCAGAAAGGCTTTACTTTGAGGATCAGCAGCCTTATTCAGATGAATATTGAAATCACCAAGAATTAGAATCTCATCAGAATGAGTAACAAGGCCTGAGACAAATTCTCCAAATTATTCAAGAAATGGTGAGTAAGAGCCAGAAGGTCGATAGGGTGTCACAATCTGGACTGAGCCGAGTCTATTCATAGCTAACCAAAGTCTTGTTCTTTCTTCTTTTTTTTTTGACCTATGCTTTTGGCAGGCTTGGCATACAACACAGATTTTTGCATGCCAATGTGTCCTAGACAGAGTCTAACCAGTGTCTTACAGGTCAGGTGTTGACGTCTGCTTGAGTCATTACAGCTCAAGTAAATCCTGACTGCACAGAGGAGATGATATAGCTCCACCTTTAAATGCTTAGCTTAATGTAGGCAATGTCAAAAGTGCAACAGATGTGAAAAGTATCTACATATTGTGGCAATCCAATTAATTTTCAGGAGTACTTCAATCTGCTCCAAGTGGCACTATGCAAGATGAATGGAGTCGAGCCGGGTACACTACAGAATTGATGCAAGAATAGCTCATATACAACAGTTTCATTCCTTAAGCTGTGAGGTTCTTCAACAGCCTGAAAACTTAGACCAGGGGTGGGCAATCTTATCCAGAAAGGCCCAGTGTGGGTGAAGGTTTTTGTTCCAACCAAGCAATTACACACCTGTGTCTCCTAATCAAGTTCCTCAGCAAAGACTCTACTGGTTGATTAGTGGAATCAGGTGTGTAACTGCTTGGTTGGAACAAAAACCTTCACCCACACCAGAGCCCTAGAAAGAGAGAGTTGCGTCAATGAGGGTTCAGAACGTGAGAGGTTCATGTAGCCGCCGAATAGTTCCAAACGAAGCTTGGCGGGTCATTTAAATGAACTGCTTAGCCGCGATTTCTGGTTACTACTAACCAATATTTTCAGATTTTTACATTTATATATAGATATAGATATATTCCAACGTGACACATATTCTATGCGCACTGTTTGGAACTATCCGGGGCTCCCATGATCCGCCATTGCTGTGGCCCATTGACGTCTAGGGAGTTGACGTAACACTCTCTTTCTAGGGCTCTGACCCACACTGGCCCCTGGATAAGATTGCCCGCCCCTGAGTTAGACCTTCCATAAAATGACTTTTTGACCTTATTGCTCACTGTACATGTCAGGTGTGCTTGTGATGTTTAGGTCTGTTAAGTAATTTTTGTTTTGAATGCACTTTTTGTTTTTACATTTATTGCATGTTATTTGTTTTTATGTGGCACTGTGATTAACGTGAAACATAATGTCGTTCCCTTGTAATGTATGACACATATATATAAGGCAATAACAAATAAAAGCAGTCTAAGTCTTAGTCATTTCATGGATATTCACATTTAGGGGTACAACAAAAAAACAAGACATCGACTTGACCTAATACATAGGTCAAGTCAATGTCTCTTCACAAGTCATTAACCACGTTCCCTTTCACATAAGTGAATTTCAGATTTGGAAAACAATAAAATGCAAATGAGGTGCGTTTCCACGAGTTGTTTTTTTTTTCTTTTTAGCAAATAAAGAGTGTGTGGCATGAATATGCCACACAAACTCTTAAAAACAAATCAGGAAAAAATGCAGAAGGGTGTATAAAAACTAGAAAAGGAGCTTTTCCTGAAGAAAATGCGTTTGATTGTCATATGTTAATTAGTTTGGTTTTGCATTGATGTCTTTTGCAATAGTTTGGCATTATATGCATTTGAAGTGGTCAATGTAGCATAACATTTGGGTGACTTATATTTGCATTTGAATGCAGCCATTTCCCATGGCTCTGTGTCATCATTATGAGTGTGCATGTTTGATCAGCATGTACATATGCTGAGCATTTAGAAAGTTGAATGGAGTTTCTACAGTATACAGTTGCTGTATTCTAAATACAATGGGAGTGGATGAGACTTTGTTGATTTTATAACTCAAACTATACATGTCAACATGAGAGTGTGCATGTTTGATCAGCATATCATATTGAGCATTCTGAAATTCAGAAGGAGCATCTACTGTATGCAATGGCTGACTTATAAATACAGTAGAAGTCTATGTAATTTTTTTATACAGTTGCTGAATTATAAATACAATGGGAGTGGATGGGGCTGCATTGACTTCCGTGTATTTCATCAATATAGTTATGTATGTTTGATTAGTATGCCAAATTGAGCATTTAGAAATTTGAATACATTTTTTACTGTATAAAGTGGCTGACTTACAATGGCAGTGGATGGGCTTCTTTGACTTCCATGTATTCCATAAATTAAACTATGCATGTCATTATGAACGTGTGCATATTTCATAAGCATGTCATACTGAGCATTTATAAATTTGAATGGCATTTCTACTGTACAGTGAGTGACTTATAAATACAATGGAAGTCTATGATATTGTATTTAAACGTTAATAACTAAAAAGTACAAGTTGTATCAATTAAAAACATGATAGCATACATCTACAAACGATCTCGCAACTCATCAGCTATTGTCTGATGATGATTTGCCTCTGGGGACAATGGTCAATATATCGGGGCTTCCGGTGTAGCAGCTGGCTGCTTGCTTCCACTTCCTCTGCCATGCACCCATCATTGTTTACAGTTGGATTAGAAACTTGAGATGTGAAAATTGAGTTGGAGTTCAGAGACGACTGCTGGGATAGGCTCTAACATCCTGCGACCCCAATTGGGATAAGCGATTTGGATAACTGGAGTTCAGAGACGACGTCTACGACCGGATTGTTTCACAAACTAGTCAACACGAGTCAAACGTTTCTCCACACAACACACAAACATCGATACTTTTTGTAGGCGTTTTAGGTCCAGACGATATTTCGGCCAATGCGTTCCACCTCTTTTGCTCCCCACATGGAGTGTTTAGTTGCATGCAACCAAAGCATGTTCCTGGTCAATACAAATCGGACTACAACAGACTACAACAAAAACGGAAACCAGAACACTTCCGATACCAAAATCTTGTCCCTTGCCAACAGATTCTATATTAATCTACAAAGAATTCTGCACGGTTTGACATATGGAACGTCTTCATAATGTAGCCCCTTTTACCCCATGACTATAGAGGGCAGGGCTCTAGGTTCTCTCACTATAAGCCAATTTACATTGATCTTAGTTTGGGTTCCCTAATTATAACAATTCCCAAGAAATGAATAACCTTTAGATAAATAATCAAATGAGACAAAGTTGCCTTCTTGGAGTCCCTCGGTGGTGTCCTGGATACGGCTCCGCCTCGGGACTCGATAGTTCTGCTGGCGGACTTCAATGCTGATGTGGGCAATGATGGAGAAACCTGGAGGGGTGTGACCGGGTGGAACGACCTCCCCGATCTGAACCCAAGTGGTGCCTTGTTATTGGACTTCTGTGCGAGTCATGGATTGGCCATAACAAACACCATGTTCGAACATAAGGTAGTTCATAAGTGTACTTGGTACCAGAACACTTTAGGCCGGAGCTCGATGATAGACTTTGTGGTCGAATCATCAGATCTGCGGCCATATGTTTTGGACACTCGGGTGAAGAGAGGAGCAGAGCTGTCAACTGATCACCACTTGGTGGGGAGTTGGATCAGATGGCGGGCAAGGCTGCCGAACAGACCTGGAAAACCCAAACGTGTAGTGAGGGTGAACTGGGAATGTCTGGCAGAGGCTCCTGTCCATGAGGTCTTCAACTCCCAGCTCCAGAAGAAGTTCTCGTGTATCCCGAGGGAGGCTGGGGACATGGAGTCTGAGTGGGCAATGTTCAAAGCCTCTATTGCAGACAGAGGCAGGTTCTGTGGTCATAAGGTCATCGGTGCCTGTCGAGGCAGCAACCTAAGAACCCAGTGAGGAAAGCCATCAGGCTGAAGAAGGCCTTTGAGGCTTGGTTGGCCCAGGGGTCTCCTGAAGCAGCAGACAGGTACCGGGAGGCCAGAAGGGCTGCGGCTTCGGCAGACGCGGAAGCAAAAACTCGGGTGTGGGAGGAGTTCGGCGAGGCTATGGAGGAGGACTTTCGGTTGGCCTCAAGGAAGTTCTGGCAAACCATCCAGCGACTCAGGAAGGGGAAGCAGCAGGGCTTGACTCAGGCTGTGTTCAGCAGGGCAGTTGAACTTTTGACCCGGACTGGGGATGTTGTCGAGTGGTGGAAGAACAATTTGAGGAGCTCCTGAACCCGGCAAACACATCTTCAGTGGAGGAGGTAGAGTCTGAAGACTCAGAGGAAGCCCCACCCATATCCCTGGCAGAGGTCTCTGAGGTAGTTAACAAGCTCCTTGGTGGCAAGGTGCCGGGTGTGGATGAGATTTGCCCTGAGACACTGAAGGCTCTGAACATTGTTGGGCTGTCTTGGTTGACACGCCTCTTCAGTGTTGCGTGGAGGTCGGGGACAGTACCTGTGGAGTGGCAGACTAGGGTGGTGGTTCCTATATTTAAAAAGGGGGAATGGAGGGTATGCTCCAATTATCAGGGCATCACGTTGCTCAGCCTTCCTGGGAAAGTCTACTCTAGGGTGCTGGAAAGGAGGCTTCAACCAGTTGTCGAACCTCGGATCCAGGAGGAACAATGTGGATTCCGTCCTGGCCGAGGAACAATGAACCAACTCTTTACCCTTGCGGAAGTGCTGAGGGGGACATGGAAGTTTGAGCAGCCAGTCTAAAGATTGTTTTGTGGACTTGGAGAAGGCATACAACCGTGTACTCTGGGGGGGGGGGGGTACTGCGGGAGTATGGGGCAGTTGCTACAAGCCATCCGGTCCTTGTATAACCAAAGTGAGAGCTGTGTCCGCATTCTCGGAACAAAGTCAAACACGTTTTCGATGGGTGTCGGACTCCGACAAGGTTGTCCCTTGTCTACGATTCTGTTTGTCATATTCATGGACAGGATCTCAAGGCGCAGCCAAGGTGAGGAGTGTGTCTGTTTTGGGAACCTCAGAATTGCATCTCTGCTCTTTGCAGATGATGTGGTTTTGTTGGTTTCATCAGAACGCGACCACCAGCATGCACTGGGGCACTTTGCAGCTGAGTGTGAAATAGCCAGGATGAGAGTCAGCACCTCCAAGTCTAAGGCCATGGTTTTCTACCGGAAAATAGTGGATTGCCCCCTCTAGGTTGGGGATGAGTTGTTGTCTCAAGTGAAGGAGTTCAAGTATCTCGGGGTCTTGTTCACAAGTGAGGGTAGGATGGAGCGTGAGATTGACAGGCGGATTGGTGCAGCATCAACAAAATGCAGATGTTGTACTGGACCATTGTGGTGAAGAGAGAGCTGAGCCGGAAGACAAAGCTCTCCATTTATCAGTCTTTTTTCCAGTCCTCACCTATGGTCATGAGCTTTGGGTAGTGACTGAAACGGCGAGCTCACGGATACAAGTACAAGCGGCTAAAATGAGTTTCCTCTGTAGGGTGTCTGGGCTCAGCCTTAGAGATAGGGTGAGGAGCTTGGACAGCCGGACGGAGCTTGGAGTAGAGCCGCTGCTCCTTCATGTTGAAAGGAGCCAGTTGAGGTGGTTTGGGCATCTGATTAGGATGCCTTCTGGGCGCTTTTTTTTTAGGTTTTCTGGGCATGGCCAACTGGAAGGAGACCCCGGGGTAGACCCAGAACTCGCTGGAGGAACTACATGTTCAATCTGGCCTGTGAACACCTTGGGATCCCCCCAGGAGGAGCTGGAGGGCGTTGCTGGGGAGACAAGACATCTTGAGTGCCCTACTTAGCTTGCTGCCACCGCGACCCTATCCCGGAGAAGCAGCTGAAGATGAATGAATGACAAAGTTGCAACTCGAAATATTTAGTTATTGTAAAACAAAAAAAAACAAAAATCAATAAATAGTGCACTTTCCCTATATCAGTCTCAATGCAGTTCAAATACAAATCTAGAAAAATGCTTTTCTACAGGAAAAGCGTGTGAATGCTGAGCTCCTGAAAGAAATCGCGAAAGCATTGCTGAAAATGGATAAATAGGAAAAGTCAGAAAATCACTAGCCTACCTGAAATACCTGGAAACTGAAATGTGAAATGGCTGAATATCTTAAAAGTTTTAAAGGTATAAAAAAATGAAACATTTGCCATAATGTGCTAAATACATAAATAGTTTGGTTGTTGAATGGTTTCTGTAGTTTAAAGTATGAAAAAGTGGAAGTGGTGCCACTAATAAAGGACTGCAAAGCAATAGCGGGAATGCCCAGCATTCACACTAATTAGGCTGGCAGTTGAGTTTCAAACTGATATGTGACGTCACGATAGGACTGAACATTCTGATAAGCAAAGTGTATGGCAGAATTGCTCAACTTTAGAGCTGAATTGTTCAAACACTATAAAATATTTGTAAAATCTGAATATGATTCTGAAAGAGCTGAATGTCCTGAACTGTTTAAGCTTTAAATGGGGTTTCTAGCTCAAAAAATGAAGGAGGACATACAGTTCAAAGGTGATGAGGGTTTCAACCTTTCCCTATAGACTTCCATTGTTTTGAAAAAGTAGAAAAAGCTTAATATGTCTAAAAGTATAAAAAATGTCAAAAAACCGAAACGTGAGCCTTAATGGGATTAAAGAGATGAACATTTTGATACCTGAATGGTTTCAGTGGCTAAAAGTATGAAGGAGTAAAAGAGGTGGAAAGGTTGCAAAAGTCCCCCATTGACTCCCATTCAAAAAATGGCTGAAAAAAGTTGAATATTTCAAAAAGTTCAAAAGGTATGAAAAATCTGAAAGGGGAGCAATAATGTCCTTAATGAGTTGAACATTTTGATAGTTGAATGGTTTCAGTAGCTAACAGTATGAAGGAGCTACAAAGTGTCCAAAAATGGGTGGAGGGAAATAAATAAATAAATAAATAACTGCAAAGCAATAGTGTGAATGCTGGGCATTCACACTAATTAAAGTAGGTTGCAGCCAGTACTGGACCATGCATTTCAAACCTAGCCTTTGGTGAGACATCACTTACCCAAAGACAGCCACCATATTGCCATGCTACAATGTTTTAGTCGCAAAAGTGGTTATCACAATCATCAAGTTATTTGACACTTTTCACTTTCACAACAGGGACATCGTGTGGCGACATGGTGTAACGTACAGCCTTACTGGAAGTAATCCCACTGGGCATATAGTAAATATGTTATCAAGAAACTCAACAAACACATCCCAGCCGAGCCGCTGAGCATAAAAACAATCAAACATTAAGCAAATCAACTAACTGTACAAAAAAATACATTTGACTCACCAGTGTTGTCTATTTTAAGACAAAAATACATTCTCCTTTCTTTCTGGATGAAACGGTCGCGCACACGGTCATAGAGCACTCCTTTGGCTTTTAAATCCATCAGAATATCCTTTAGCAATGGAGGCCAATGCTGTGAGTCGTGTCTGTCCCGTTGTATTCCCGGAATATGTTTTTATTTTTAAGTGATGAAAATGTCCTTTCAACAGATGCCGTGGAAACCGGGACTGTCACAGCTAAACAAGTGAAATGCCGCACATACGTCTTGAAAATGGTGTGACTAATAAAACTGCGACCACATCATTCACAAGTTCTCCTTGAGACATTATTGTCATTCACGGCTAGCTAGCTTAGCTAACTAAACCAACAACACAAACGCTAGCTACCATTAGCCACCAACTACTGCGATGTGCTGCGGAATACAACCACACCGGTTTCAACCGCAGACCTAGACGCTGCTGCTGATTGGCTGAACAGTCGGTCACGTAGGCTGTATGCAGCGAAGGCCCTATGACGCTGGGCAAGTATAAAAGAATACGCCCATCCGCTACACATCAAAATCTGATTGGTTGAGTAATCTATCAATCCAGTATTAATGCCTAACTAATTTAGATATTGGACACCTTCACTCGAGATGCCGAAGGCGCTGGTAGGAGGAGTCTTCTCACACGGTTACAACAGAGGGAAAAAGCTGATTGGATAATTTTTTTTTTGGCCGAGGAACTGCAAGCAGAGACTCCCGAATTCGTATGAGTAGTCGAAATCGAAATGTAAGGCGATATTAACAAATTGATTAGAAGATTGTATTATATTTATTAAAGTGCTTGCCTTTTTCTGTGGAGTCTTGGGCCTTCACCGAAGGCCTAGAAGGCCCTGACGGTTCGCCGCAGGTTGCAGCGGACTATATTGGCAAGATTCACCATAATAGGTTGACATTCTGCATTAGGTAGACGGGGGCCCTTTAAGAACGTGCTTTGATTGATTGATTGATTTTTTTTTTATTTCGAACATGCTAAAATAACAAAATAAAATACACAGGCAGGAATACAAGAACAAATGGAAATAATAGTGAACATATTTTGCAAACTCTGTAATAAAACAAGTAATAACTAGACCATGTTCGAAAAGGGCGTAGGATGAAGTTTTCTGGTCCTACCCCTTACTTATACTTTATCAATCAAATCAAACCAAACCAAAACTTTCAGGACAAAACAAAAGTGGCAAAAAAGAAAAGAAATGCCAATGCATAGAGCTCCAAATAAACACAACAGTACAAGTCAAACAAGGCACCCTACACGTCATGTATCATGTCATGTTACTCCAGTCCACCTCTTTGTTCATCCATCCTATATCTATTCAATATGTTGTTTTCAAAGAGTTGTTTAAACTTACTTATTGATGTACACATCTTTATTTATTTTTTTGTACAGTTGTTCCATAGATTGACTCCTTTGATGGATATACAATGAAGTTTGGCATTTATCCTCACTAGTTGTTTTCTGAATATACATATTCCTCTGAGATCGTGTTTACTTTCCCTCCTTTGGAACAACTTTTGGACACTGTTTGGTTACTGCTGTTTTTTTTACTCTGTGCATGATTTTAATTGTTTTGAAGTCAACCAAATCCTCAAATTTCCCTTTCACACTTGAAAGTCCAAACCAAGGTCTGAACCAGTCTGGTTCTGTTGCTTTCACGTTATTTTATAGTCATTAGGTTCAGGACTTTTGCTTTCATACCAGCGGACCTTGACTTGAACTTTTGGCTCGTTGTTGCCGCCAGACGCGCTCGTTGTTGCCAGGTGCGCTCGCTGTTGCTAGGTGTTACTGTTTGTTTTATCACTTCCTATGATTGATCCGAAAGTCCGAACCTTTGATTTCACATTAGACATTCATGAACCTTGGTCTGAACCGAGACTACCTCCTGAGTTTGGACCAAAGACCGAGTCTTTGATCCCTGTACCCTGGTCCAAGAGGTTTCACACCTGGCAATCTGGTTCGGACTTTTCTGGAAAGTCTGAAAGTCCGGACTAAACAACATAAGTGCGAATTAGTGCTTTCAGTGTTTTAGTGTTTCCGGGTTGACAGGGCGGAGCTAGGACTATGATCGTTGGAGCAGCGCCACGTTGCTCTCGTGGTGATTTCGTACGTTAGAATAAATGGCACACGCGTTCGTGTAGTCGGTGAGAGAAATCGTCCGTCTCCACTTTCCTGCAATTTCCACAAGGCACCTTTTTCGATATTCCAAATCAAACACATTAAACATTAACTAAACGAAAGTCGGCATCTATCAAACGAATAGAGAGGTCCTCAAAAACCCAATCTCTTCGCAGGCCTGATTTCACGATGTTATCGTCACTCTTGCGAGCTAAACGGAAAAACGTACTCACTCAGTTCAGCAGAACGGCAGTTCAGAATGTTCCCACAGCGACCGGAAATGGCGGTGCGCGTGTATGGTCCAGGCGGTGGGAAGCAAACAAGGCTACTACGTTAGCTACTTTAGCTAACTAGCTGGCTAACGACAGTCACGTTGAACTGGAGAATGACGCAGTAACGTCTAACCGACGTTCACTTTACATCCACCAGTAACACACGTATATCTTACACCTTCGCATAATGTGCGATTAAATTTGTAAACCATACGACTGACTTTTGCTACGTTTTCCAACTATCTCCTCTTCACAAGCCTTGAATCTCCCGTCTCACCCCTTCTTGCTTCTTCTTCTTCTTCTTCTTCTTCTCTCCTCTTCACAACCGCTTGCCCCGCCCTCCCTCACCGTGACCCTTCCCCCTTACTGCTGATTAGCCTTATGTACAACAGGTAAGTAAAATAAAACATATATAATCATATATACATATTTGAAATAACATTGACCATTTCAACCTATTTTAATCACATTTCAATATAGTACACCTGTACCAAAATAATAAACTTTATGAAACCAAAATAATAACCGGGTTACAAGTGAAAAAAGCCACAAAAGAAAGTGTGTGCTAAGGTTTTCACACTATGTGCTGACATGTGGCCTTGTTTATTTGTGTAAATGTGCAGGTCTCTGAGTCTTTACTGTAGTGCTATTGGCTTCCAGACAGCTTAGCAGTAATAAGGAGTTCTTTGCATAAATAGAAATTATAATCTGACTGCCTGTCTGGTGCCAATCAAACCTACACTGCATCACCTTCATCCCCTGGAGACAAAGAGAGGAATAGACAGAGAAATCGAAATGGAGAGACATTGAAAATTATCATTGGAAACAGGACTGGAGGGGGAGAATAAGATGCAGTGGGGACAGAAGACCGAAATATTCAGTGAAGAGACAAGAGTAAGAAAGAATCAAAGAGGAAGGCAGAGCAGAGGGAGGAGGGCAAAACAACAAAGGAGGATACAGAACATTCAGCAATAAAACGTTAACATCATGGATTTTACATTGAGTCACTTCAAGACATGACATCTCAAATGAGAAGGCATAACATGGGGCTGCAAATTAAAAAATCCCTTGTTAATGCTAGCACATTTAGACAAATAGTCTAAAAAAGGATTGCTGGCGACAATATGCAAAAATATAACTCAGAAACTAAGGTACCTTAGTGATTACAATAAGTAATACTACTGTAATAATGTAAGACCTTGTGATAAAACTTGGATGGAGGTCATTTCTATGCATGTTCAGGGGAAAATTCATAGAAGGCAGGGAGGCGAAGAATGTGTAGGACATAACATTGCCACTGTCAGAAATCAAGAAAATGACTTACAGGATGAGATAATGGGATTTAAATAGCTTGTGCGGACAAGATATTACAGACTTGTAAGGTGTGCATGTTCTGTTTACTGACTGTGAAAATGAAATGACAAAGTGTTCCTGATTCCTGATTATGACCAGGACAGGAGAAAGGAGAAGAGAGTAGGAGGAGAGAGCAGAGGAGATGAGGACTGCGACAGACAGATGAGACACCCAAAGAGCTACTAGAGAGGTGAAGAAGAAGAGAGTATATCACATAGATAAGACACAGAGTTAACACAGTTTGTCACTGTTCAAATTTGTCACAGTTCAAAAGAAGCCCTTGTCACACAAGAGAAGTAGAAGCTATCAAACCAGGGTTGGTCAGTTTTCAAAATTGAACAAAGCATTGGCAACATACTGTCTAGTATATGACCAGGCTTGGTGAGTAACGGAATGCAGTAACCTGTGTTATGTAATCAGGATACAAAAAAATGTAACAGTATTCCAATAGATACATTACATTACAGTGACTTTTTTTTTTACCTTCTTCCTTTTGCACAATAAACTGCACTGTCAGTCTAAACAGCACACCTACCTGCACAACTATCGCTGCCAGAAACTCCATACCGACTCTGCTGTCTGCGTTTGTACGTCTCTGACATAGGCAGGCTGGATCTCCGCGTCCCCGTCGCTCGTCAGGAATGCACACGCCTTGTTGCTCGCCTCCTCGGACACTTGTCGCGCGTCGTCCCGCCGCTGTCTCCGTCTGCAGGTTGCGTCCCGATGTGTGGTGCTTTTGCACCGACTACACCACCGCTTGCGTCGACATGCTCTGGCTTTGTGTCCTTTCAGGCCACATCTGAAGCACACTATGCCCGCACTCGCGGCTCCTCGATCAGCAGCCCTCGCCAGAGCGGGTCTCGCACACGGCTGCACTCGCGCCTTCGTGACGTTGTCGTCGGATGCTGTTGCGCGCATTTTCTCGGGTGTCCTCGTAGCTCCGTAGTTTCGTTTTGAATTCGGCAAAAAGCACCGTCACATCACTTTGCGTGACATGTATAGCGAACGGTTTGAATGATTCTGGTAGCCCCATCAAAATCATTGCTACTGTAAACTACTAATAAGACACGTTAGCCCCTAGCTTACGAGTCTTAACCCTTTAGCCGAGCGGTTAGGGATGTCGCCTTGTGGTGCAGCACACCTCGTCTCGAATCCCGCACCGGGCAAGAAAATAACCGGTTACACCACCATTCAACAGCCCATCAATGTCTCACCAGCGTTTCTCAATGCGGTGATGGCTGTCTCTGCGCGTATAACGTATTCAGTCACACTCTCACTGCTCGACTTCTGAAGTGACGTCAGTTCTGTGTACAGGCTAATTATACGCGGCTTCCTTTTACCTGCATAGTAGTCTCTCAAAAGTTTCAGCGCTTTCCGCCCATCGTCCGCTGCTTCCCGCATTACCAGCGACAAACTTTTATCATCCAGAAACTTAATTAGCTCCGCATAGACCTCCGGCATTTATACTTACTGCCCGCCCATCATTGTCGGTAGGCTCGTTTAAAAAATAGTGTCCTTCAGCACTTGCAATCGAAGATGGCCCAAACAGTTCATCTCCCACAGTTCACAGTTCTTTTCATCTCCGTCAGACTAGTCGAGACCAACGGCTACTCGGATCTTTCCATCCTGGGTCTTTCGCCCCTGCCATTTGACCCGGCGACCCCTCTACTCATGGTGCTAGCATGCTAACCGACACACGCAAAACGCTTGATAACTATCTCCGGGTAACTCTGGGCCCATAACCTGTCGTCAGAGTTGAATCGTTCAGCGATTCTGGCGTGTATACCCAATACCAGACCGAAATAACTGTTAACTTTACGGAGGAATAAATACACAGCGGAGCGTCAGCTCTGCTCTTACCGGGCTCAAACGTAGAGACTTTAATGACAGATGCGCTGTTATATACGCACAGACCACGTGTCAATCTCCGCGCATTTCATTGGCTGTTATCATTGTCCGTCACACAGTACCCGTATGTCCTCATGAAGTTTGCCTGCGTTAATACAAAAATTAAGATTTACTTCTATAATTGAGAGCACACATTTCATATATGTCAACACAGAGTAAAAAAATCAACTGATCTGAAGCCTGGAAATTTTTATTTAATCTTAGATTTAAACTTCTCATTGACTTTCTTTTCCATAGATGAATACAAATAAGAGTATTGTATTCCACTTAAGAGTTTCTGTATAAGACACTATCGTTGCTCAAATAAAGACTATATCCATCCATCCATCCATCCATCCATCATCCGAATTGCTTATCCTGCTCTCAGGGTCGCGGGGATGCTGGAGCCTATCCCAGCAGTCATCGCGCGGCATGCAGGCGGGAAGACTTTATCCATGTAATCCAATATTTCAGATATGGCTCGCCGTTCAAATATCGGCTGAAACATGTTTAATACTGAACCACTTAACAATAAAGACAAACAACTGAAACTCAAAGGGCCAAGGGTATGCATATGCTTTCCAAATAATTATTAAAGTTATGTAGGTAGGTAGGTCTTTATTTCAAACACAGCAAACAAGCAAACGTTACATGTGTGAAAAGGAGCAGAAGGAAGTTTCTACTTATAATATCCTGCCCCCTCTCCGATTCTCAATCTATACAGTGTCGTTAATAAACCTTTTTTTACACATCAGAGTATGCCTTACTCGTTTATCTTGTCAATGGGTAAAAAAAAGTTTTTAATAGTAATGATGGAAATTAAAAATGAAATAAAAATAAGAAAAATAGTGGAAAAATGAAATTAAATTGTGTGTGTGCGTGTGTGTGTGTGTGTGTGTGTGTGTGTGTGTGTGTGTGTGTGTGTGTGTGTGTGTGTGTGTAAGCAAAGGAATTAAAGCAATAAAAATGCCAAAAACAAGCAAAAAGAAGCCCAGACAATAAAAGCATGTAATAACGGTGTCCCATTAGAAAAAGAACGGTGACAGCAATGAAATACTGAGAAAACGAGAAAAAAATCCCCAATAATAAAAAAACAATAAATAAATAAACCACCAGTTAAATAATGTTATAAGAACGTTAATTCAAGTACATCAAACAGTTTGCTCCATGTCAACTAAGCCTACACGGTAAGTAATGTGCTAAACAAGCAACACAATTTTCAGAATTAAGGTGAATAATTCAGAAAATACCCCTCGATTTCTTCTTGTTAGTAGTTAAACAACTTTTGATGCAGACTCACAATTAGCAAACAGAGCTGATCCAAAAGTGTGAAGCAGTGTTACTTCTTTCATTTTATTGAGACAAGTATGACAAGAAAATGCAGCGTCATTATTATTTGGTTGTCCATCATTCACAGTGACACACAGCAGAGGCAATCGAGCTCTATCCGTCTTTTAAAGGAAAGAGAAGACACAATCATCAGGTTTTAAACAGAAACCTCAGGTGATTCCAAGTGGCTGGATAACACTGGGCTTCAATTGTTTTGTTTTTTCAAGATTATGCCTCCTACCGAGACACACAGCAGCTAAACATCTGCATCTCCTTAGCCAACGGACACCGGTTGACTTTCAGTGTAGGCAGCTACCAGCACATTGCACTGACAAACTAGTACGTTCTCTTGTCACGTATTTCAGATATACTTGTAAGTAGTTATTGCCATGAAGAATGTTTTAATGAGATTTTAAATTTAGGTATTTTATCTATACATGTGTGGTGTATAAATATTTCCATGTAAGCGAATGGAAAAATGAAAAGGGCACATCAAATGGAATAATACCGGGACACAACACGGCCAAATAGAATAGAACACAAAAAAATTCCCAGCAAACAAGAAACCAACAGGTCAAAAGCAAAGGCCACACGGCAATAAGGAAATTCTTCTCTCATGCAGTTTGTTACTGCACCGTCATGTTAGGATAGTGTTGGGAGGAGAAGCACAGCTGGATCTTTATAGTGAATGAGTGACGAATTAGCCTCAGATGCTTTTAATTCAAGCATGCATGTTAAACATGACTTTTATTTTCTATTTTTGCTTTGGAAAACAATATAGAAATGCACACAGCAAAAGTGTGGCAAAAACAACTTGGGAATCAATATTGAAGAGACAAACCCCCACCCACTCAAAATTTCAAAAATCATGTTTTCAGAGTGTTTTTTCCCCTGTGGTTCACACCCCTGGTCACCACAAGTAGAGCAAAAGAATAGAAACTCTACTCCTGCCAAACATGGCATCCAACCAGAAGGTCCATCACCTCATCCCACACCTCGTCAATAATCAAATGGGCACTGATTCATAAAAACTTGATTCTCTTTGTTCCAGTGTTTTTAGAATTTGGGGAATAGCATAGTCTTATTTTACTTTTGCACCCTGTTGAAGTCTTATCACACATTTTGGTACTTTTGCAAAGACTTCATTTAACTGAACAAGTCAGTTGAAGTTAATTTGAAAATTTCCGGCATTTTTGAGTCTATGTCCACTCACAGCCTCTGTGGTAGAATCGTCTTTTTTGTTGTTGTTGTCGTTTGTTTTGTTGCACAGGGGAAGTTTTCATGATAACACGGGTGTCCTTTCTCTCCATCTTAATTCTGTAACTCCAACATTTTTAATCTCATCTACTTCATGCAACTCAAAGATGTCTCATTTCGGGGCATCCAGGTGGCGTGGCGGTCTATTCCGTTACCTACCAACACGGAGATCATCAGATCGAATCCCCATGTTGCCTCCGGCTTGGTCGGGCGTCCCTACAGACACAATTGGCCGTGTCTGCGGGTGGGAAGCCGGATGTGGGTATGTTTCCTGGTTGCTGCACTAGCGCCCCCTCTGGTCGGTCGGTCGGTCGGGGCACCTATTTGGGGGGGGGGATAGTGTGATCCTACCACATGCTATGTCCCCCTGGTGAAACTCCTCACTGTCAGGTGAAAAGAAGCGGCTGGCGGCTCCACATGTATCGGTGGAGGCATGTGGTAGTCTGCAGCCCTCCCCGGGTCAGCAGAGGGGGTGGAGCAGCGACTGGGATGGCTCGGAAGAGTGGGGTAATTGGCCGAATACAATTGGAGAGAAAAAAAAAAGATGTCTCATTTCCATCACAGAGTTATCCATATTCCATGGTAACTTCCTTAGCAGTAGTTAGGCGACAGGCATGGGCGCAAGTCCATGAATGCTGGAATGTCATTGAGCGGTTTACCTGTGCCCCTGTCCCTAGGGTTAGTGGTTGTGTCAGGAAGAGCATCTGACGTAAAATTTTGCCAAATCAGTATGGCTTGACAAGACCATACTGGATCGGCCGAGGCCTGCCATTAGCGCTGTGCCCTCATAAGGTGCCGATGGAAATTATAAAATCTGCTGTGGTGATCCCTGAAAAAGAGGGAACAAGCCGACAGAAGAAGAACTTCCTTAGCAGTAGCAGAGCACAACAAACTTTTATCAGTAACTCTCATCTCTGGCAACTCAGTCCCGAATTTTAGATATCTTTCTGGGTCAGTTCTCTGAGGCACTCCTTCAGGTTGTCTACCCTCTCTACTGGGGCACTCTGTATCTTCTTCTCCAGTAGCCTCTCCACCTCCTCCTGCCCGCTCACCTGCACGGCACTGTGTTCAAAGAGAAACGACCTCAGGAGCTGGATGTGGTTGAGCGGGGAAAGCATACCGCTCAGGAAGCGAAGGGTCATGTCATATTGACCAAACGGGGAGCTGAGGGTCCGCTTCAATGCACTGGTGAACATCACCGCCAACCTAGACTCATCTTTGGCCATGTGAAGTCTGGAGATAGACTTCTTGTGATGCTCCAGGACATTCTTCCCTTCCAGGCGGAACATTGTAAAGATGTAGACAGCAGCCATAAACTCCTTGAGAGAGAAGAGTTTTTTAGAGTTGTTTCAAAAAGATTTGTCACTGGACATCTGGTTGGCTAAATTTGTTATGCATGTACAATGAAAAAAGCAGATAGATCCCACACTCAGCTCTCTTTATTTTTCCCCGTTTAAAAACAGATGCCGCAGCTTGTACGGCATGATAGGGAAAGTATCATCACAATAATCATAGGGAATTTTACACAATATTGATAGGCTAAGATATGACATCTGCTAAAATATGCAAAAATACCATGTTTAAGAACCCAGCTAAGGTTCATCACATTGAACTGTTTGGTAATGTGAAGTGTGATATCAAACCACAGATAGTTTTCAAATAATATTCCCTCAAACATTTCAATCCTCATTTTGTGGGAAATTTTAGGTAACGGATTCTTGTTATCCTTAATTTGGACAACAAAGCTATATCAGAATATCAAAATATCAAAATTTCATTCTAGTACAATACCATTGAAAGAAGAAATGATATGAAATGATACTTAATTATTGCCCTGCCCTTGTGTCAGCCCACCTCGGCCCTTGGTCTGGTCTTGGTTAAAATTTGAAACCAGAACTTTTTTTTAGCATTTTGGGAGATTTAGTTGGAAAAATAAAAAAATAAATGCCTGATATTTAAACATCTAGACTGGTGTCTATGGATTCTTTAAACATGTAGGATAGTTTTGGTCATAATTTTGATGTTACTTTTTGTCTTCCCTCTTCCAATATACCTGACTGAAAATCATTATTGTGAATAGGGAGATAGTATATCACTGCGGTGTCTGATTTCTCTAAACCTAAAGGCCATTTTGTCAAAAAAAAAGATAAATACAGGAAAATAGGGAAAGGAACAGGTATAGGAACCCAAGTGCCTGTACAACATGAATTGCAAGACCCATCTCAACTGCATCGACAAAGAAAGAAACGCGCTTCATGTTTGCCTCGCTACCAGCATCTCCAATAGCTTCTCCGATAGCTTCTATTTTCGTGTGAGTTTGGTGTGTTTGGTTTGGTTCAGTTGCAAATGACAAGTCAGGTGATGTGTTATCCCTTGTCTTGCATAGTCGCTCACCCTTCACCGGAACGGGACTATACACACTACTCAGTACCTTACTCTGTCTACTCCAGAATCGACTAGTTTTTAATGAGTAATGGTGAGAGCCACAGGGTCAAAGAGTGTAAAACTGGGGTGGCAGATGTATCAGATCATAATGCGACCAGCTTGACAATTCACCTGAATAGTAGGAAAATAAAAACGGTATGGAGTACCGCAGATAAGGCCAATTGTGTCTGTCGGGATGCCTGACCAAGCCAGAGGTAACACAGGGATTCGAACCAGTGATCCCTGTGTTGGTAGGCGACAGAATTAACCGCTACGCTACCTGGACGCCCCAAGAGAATATATTTAAAAAGAATTGGGAAAAATTAAATATTTATATGGAAAATGACACCAACTAAATGAATGCCTAATTAAATATTTGTTTGAATATTGAAATATTCCAGACAACTATTTATTGTTTTTTTTTATCTTACTGTATTCTTATCTTGCGTTGACGTTGTTGTACTGTTCTGTTTATCGTTTTGAAAACTCAATAAAAACTTAAGTGAGGAAAAAAAAAACGTCCTCTTTGGCTTTCCTCTTTTCCTCTCCCCTGGCAGCTCCATAATAATAATAATAATAATAACAATAATAGTGTCCTATTATTTAGTGATATTTTTACCTGATAGGTGAAGTGTATGAAGCAGAACTCCCTCTGATGCGAGGCCACGGTGGGGAGCTCGGTGCACAGGCCAGAGAACACAGTCACCTCCTTCAATCCTAAACCCACCTCCTCCACGTCCTCCTCAGAGAACACATTCGTATTCTTCTCCAGCATCTTCAGGGCCATCTTTCCCATCTTCGTCAATATACACCTGTCCTCATCTGACCATTTCTAAAAAAAGGAAACAGGCCATAGAAACCAGGCATGCAATTATTTGACTCCAACTTAACCACTGCGGGCATAAAAGCACAACTCATTGCCAATAACTTGTCATTTTTATTGACTGCTGTTAGACTTTGCCTCAATGTTTTTTCTATTGTCATCTTGAATTTTTGTTTGTTTCTTTCTCTAGGCTGAGACATCTTTATTAGTTCCTAAATCTTTTTAAGTCATCTATAAAGTCTAAGGTTAGGTTTTTTTTTTTGTGGATTTTTTTCCTTCTTTTTCTCCCGAACCAATTATACCCCACTCTTTCGAGCTGTCGAGGTCACTGCTCCACTCACTCTGCCGATCTGGGGAGGGCTGCAGACTAGCACATCCCTCCTCCATTACATGTGGAGTCGCCAGCCGCTTCTTTTCACCTGACAGTGAAGAGTTTCGTCAGGAGGATGTAGCACGCGGGAAGATCACGCTATTCCCCCCAGTTACCCCCCCCCCTTAACAGGTGCCCCAACCGACTAGAGGAGGCACTAGGCAGCGACCAGGACACATACCCACATCCGGCTTCCCACCTGCAGACATGGCCAATTGTGTCTGTAGGGATGCCCAACCAAGCCAGAAGTTACACAGGGATTCGAACCGGTGATCCCAGTGTTGGTAAGCAACGGAATAGACCGCTATGCTACCCGGATGCCCCTTTTTCATCTTTTCTGTACTGTATTATTATTATTATAACAGACAAATAAATGTAACCATGAGCACTGATGACCTAACCTGCCATGGTTGTTGCTGTTAACAGGGGTGCCGCCAGGGATTTTGCACCCCTATAAAGAATATGACTGAGCGCCCTTTATTTATTCAATTAATCAAATCATTATTTTATTATTTTCCTGACTTCTCTCAACATTAAACCCCTTCCTCTACCTTCATCCCATGCTACCAGCTTGCCCAACAATCCCCTCATCAACAGCTTCTCCAGTAAGGGACCCATCTTCTTAGTTTGACAAATTCACATTTAAAATGCTCTTAACAAAAAGGAATGTGATAACACCATAGCCCAGATTAAACCTGTGGGCTCTTTCCTGTGGATCGTGAATCAGAGAAGTCTTCGACAAGATCTGGCCATATGCCATTGGGTAATCGAGTGGGATAAGGGGAAAAACTAGAAATAAATTTATTACAAAAATTTTGAGCACCGTTGTGGTGCCCCCTCTTGTCTGGCGCCCTTAGAATCTTCATAACATTATACCCACTTACGGCGCCACTGGCTGTTAACCATGTTAGTCTCATCATCATCATCTGAACGTCCAGTGTTTTATAAAATTTAACATTGTACCACAATGCAGTAAGAAAACTGAATATCAACATTACGAGCTGTACTCTACCACATTGTTTTCCTGCTGTCCATAGTAGTGACACAGCTTGCGGTTTGTCTGGATGACCAAGAAGTGGATGTAGAAAGGTGTCAGCTTGGGTGGGTTTTGCCCATAGCCTGGGTCTTGGTAGAACCGCTCAAACAACGTAGCAGCCATCCAGCAGACAAGCGGCTGACGGCAAAGCATTTTAAGAGAAGGCGTGCATCTATAGTGGGCCACAATCTTTGCGGCTAACTCCTTATCATCAAAGCGCTGGGTCAAGAAATTGTCCTTCATCTCATCACTGTTGGACAAAGAAGATGAATTAATCAAGAGTTCAACTGAATTGGCTTGAATTAGAACTGAACTTAATGCTAACAGTTTTACAAATATTCTGAAAGGTCTTAGTATTTAAAATACAGCAACAATGCACGAAGACCACAATCAGGGTGAGTGTGCAATACCATGGATGGAAGCAAGAAACAGATGCCAGCATCAGCCTTAGGACAACAGCTATGTCAATAAAAAGCAGAAATCATCTTAACGAGGGCTGCACGATATATTGTTTCAGCACCGCCGTCGCAATGTGCGCATGCGTAATAGTCACATCGCAAAATGTGCAATGTGAAGTACGGCAAATAAGTAAGGCAAACTCAAACACCTCATGATACAATTTTTTGCTGCTTGATACAAAAAGAAAACTCACATGGTTCTCATTTTCCATAACTTATCTACAAGAGAAGTCTGTCCGATACAATCAAGGCTCAGCGTTTTCGGTTTTTACCGATTTTCACCGAAAAATACCCAGATTTTTTAAAAGGAGCAGATCGGCTTAAACAGATTTTCCCTCCGGATTTTATGTTTTCACGGATCCAAAAGTTGTTCCTGTTCGTGTGAGGTTATGTAACAGTGTCCTCTTGTGGCGAAATTCGGCATGCCGGATGGCTTTGAAAAATAAAAACCAAAAACGCTGAGCCTTGGACACAATTTACTCCCATTTCACTCCGTTTAGACAAATGACACATCGACGTGTTCATCCGCTTCTCGGCTAGTGATGCGTGGATTGCAGTTACAGGTAGTCCCCGGGTTACGAACGAGTTCCGTTTTGGGGTCTGTTCTTATGTCGAATTTGTATGCAAGTCGGAACAGTTATGTACAGTTCACATCTAGCATCAATTAGTCAAGTGTTTGTCTTATTTTACCTAAGACATCATAAACATAATAATGCAGTAATAATAATAAATGTAACTACAGTACAGTAAAATTGAGAGAGAGAATGTGTGTATAGGTATAAAAACACATCAATTACTGAAATGCTTATCTTAGTATATACTGTTGTAACCGAGTATTTTCTTGCCCGGTGCGGGATTCAGTACGGGGTGTACTGCACCACAAGGCGACATCACTAACCGCTCGGCTAAAGGGTCAGACCAGTTAGCTAGGGGCTAACGTGTCTTATAAGTAGTTTACAGTCGTCACCCTCTCTCGGAAGCGTACCCTCGCACTTTGTTATTCCCGCGCTCCGAAGAGACTTCTGAGGATCTGCACATTTCCAGATCCCACCGCTGCCACCAATGTAACCGAGGGTTTGTAGATATCGCCTATACTGTATGAAACTATAAAATAACAAATACGGAGGTTCCACTTTCACACGAGGACCACTTTATTTGGATTCTTCCCCCAACAGAACTCCACAGCAACAACACTGCGTACAGCACTTCCGCTCTCTCTTCAGCCTTCAAAATAAGAGCTCAAGGCCTATACTGTGGCATCAGCTTATAACAGGAACTTAAAATCACTAACAGGCAAGTCCAGAAAAATAGGTTACACTATATATTGTTCACCGTTATTAAAAAAAGCACACTTCAAACCATACAATGGAGCGTTGCTTTATTCACGGCTGTTGTTGGCCACAGCCACACCACACAGACAGCCATTAAACCTGACTCACATGTCATCTCTCTCTCCAAAGACCCGACCTAACCCTTGACCCAGCAACAGTATACCACCACCACCCCCCAGAACAGCAAAACATCTCCCCCAACTATGTACAACTAACATTTATGCCTCCCTCCCTTTATACCCCCCGGTGAACCTGAACATGCTAAAATATTTGACCTAAAACATCATGAACATATTGTGGCGAATTCGGGGGGCAGCCCGGCCGGACTGTCACATGAACTCGGATCTCCCGCACCGCAGGCGACAACGTTAACCAGTCGACTAAAGGGTCTGACCCCTTATCTAAGGGCTAACGTGGCTACTTATTCGTGTATGCTTACACTACCCCCCTCCTTCGGGATAGGATGTCCCCAGCCGGACCGTCACAGCCGGGACGCGAACTCGTATCTCCCGCACCACGGGCGACACGTTAACCAGTTGACTAAAGGGTCCGACCCGTTAGCCAAGGGCTACCGAGCCTATTCATCCGTGATCGTTACATTGCCCCCTTCCCTCGGTTAACGTTGTCGCCCGCGGTGCGGAATACAAGAGTTCGCGCCCCGGCTGTGACGGTCCGGCCGGGGATGACCTTCCCGAAGGAAGTGAACATATTTTAAGCTTCGTTTTTCGTCAGCCATGAATTACCAAACTAGACTCTCATTGTGGCGTCCATTTGCCTTACGCATCGATGGACACAAGAAAGATCTGAGAGAAATTTAAAAAAGGAAAATGCTCTATGTGTATGATAGCCACAAAACTGGTACCTCAAACATGGTGTAATATGTTACCATATCATCACGCTTGCATGTATATCCCACTGAGAGATAAAGGTAATGTGTGCTTGGGTGCGGGTCTCTACATCGGAGAAGATAATTCGTTCGGGTAGGTGGCGGTTGGATGATTTATATATGCTATGTGCGAATTTGGATGACGTCAGAGCCGATCCACACGCGACTATTCTCAGCCGTCGCTCCGCATCGTCTGTCTGGCTCCAATGGCCAAAATAGGCATCACTTTTTACAATTTCACAACTCCCCTACAAAACCACCCCAATCATTTTAGAATGATTCATTCTTTCCAAATAGAGCTGTTCAAGTCATCTGGTGAAAATTCCTGTATTTTTTTTTTATCACAACATAAATCGCAGAAGAAAAAAATGCAGTGCGAGTCCCCCCCCCCCCCCCAATATCGTGCAGCCCTAATTTCAACGGTCTTGGAAAAAATCATTAGAAAAGTATCACTGTGTAGATGTTTTTATGTATGAGCCCCTTGCAATACCACACACACAAATTTACACAGACAAGGTAGAATGGCAAATATAGGCACACACCTGTAGCCCTGTATTTCTGTGACAACATCTATAAGCTCAGCTGGTATATCTGAGACAGCCGCTCTTCTCCCCAGGATCCATATGTGGGCAGCAGGGAGCAGGTTACCTCGGATAAGATTTACAATCAGTGTGTCTAGAGGTACCGGGGTGTAGATGTCTGTTATGATGGGAGTACTCTAGAAAGATGGATGAGAGAGAAACAGAGACATAGAGGATTACCATTTTTTCATATATGCTGCGGTTTACCATTCGTTATCCTACCAAATAGCTCTTTGCTCACAGGAAATATGGTATGCATGCTTATTTGACCAATGCCATGATGTATACATATAGGTGTAACCACTGACCAACCCCTAAAAAAGAAGTCCAAAAAGTTAAAATAAACCAACCTGCAATCATTTAGAATTACTTAAACTGCACTATCAAGCAGCGAGAATATGCCCTACACCCACACATCAGGCAACTGACACACCAACAGCAGCCCAAATGCACATCAATTGTTGGAAATCTGTCATTTTTTTTCCCTTCATTTTATTTCCGCATTCACATGTATCGCCAAAGGGGAGCTTGGGGGCGCCCTGGTGGTTCACCTGGTAGAGTGTGTACCACATCAGGCCGAGTCCTTACTTCAGCAGCCTGAGTTCGAATCTGGCCCAGACCCTTTGCTGGATGTCATCACCTCTCCCTCCCCTGCCTTTCCTGTCTCTCTACTGTCAAATAAAGTGGAAATTGCTGAAAAAATAATCTTAAAAAGAAGAAAAAAAGCGAGCTTGAGGATAGAGTATTCTATTAATAAGAGGTTATTCAGTGATCACCAACTTATACAAGCCTAAGATCACATCCCAAGTCCAAATGTAAACCAAGATCTACCACTTGCAAAATGTGACGGAAAAAAACAAGCCCTCCTTTCTCTTACAGTGGAGTCTCTGTCAGCATACAAGCTGCCTCATATTTCTGGAGGATGTTAGGAAGTGTTGTGTTGCCAAAACTGTGGAGGTCTTGCATTTCTTGAAGCCAAAGTGAAGGATCAAAAATTAAAAATACTGTAATAAATGTAAAATCACTGAAGGTCCATATTTCCACTGTATTTTTGAGTGCCCTTTTATTAATGACTTCTGGGTCAAACTATGTAAATAAATTGATACTATATTAAAAAAAAAAAACGTTCCCTTGACCCTATTCTCTGCATTCTGGGAACACATTCAGCTGACCTAAATCTTAGACCTTCTTCACTGAAGCTGCTTAAGGTGCTTCTTAAGGTGCTTCTTTTTGGTGCAAGGAGATGTGTGCTTCTTCAGTGGATTTTGGACTCTGTCCCTATGGTTTCACATTGGATTCGGAGTGTTATGAAACTTATCCCTTTAGAAGCTATAAGCTTCTGAAGTGAGTGACCCCCCCCCCCCCCATCAGTACTGGTCACTCGTTGACAGACACCGGCTGTCAACATTTAAACTGAAATGGCACTTTAATGGACTGTGCTGCACCTGAATGGACTGTGTTGTTAAATTTTTTCTAAATTTCCCCCCCTTTTTCTCCCCGATTGTATCTGGCCAATTACCCCGCTCTTTTTGAGCCGTCCCGGTCGCTGTAGAAACACCCGACCAAGCCAGAGGTAACACGGGGATTCGACCCGGCGATCCCGTGTTGGTAGGTGTGTTGTTAATTGTTTGTGCTTTTTTTGTTTTGTTCTCTCTGTTTTTATGTTTTTAGTGGTATTATTTTTAGGGATTTTTTTTTCTTCTCTGTTGCACTGCTGTGGGCTGGCAGAAACGACATTTCATTTTTATTTATGTGCGCAGGTACATAATGAAAATGACAGTAAACTAAATCTTGAATCTTCTGGCTCAAGCACAAGCCATTCAAATTTTTTTCATATCTGGGATCCCTTTCTGGACTATATTGGAGACGACGGGGCCCAGGCCCTCTGAAGTGGTCTCTATGGTCCAGTATGGAATGAGATCTTGTATTACACCTCCATATAGGTCCTATTGTGATATGCCATTATCCCATCATCATACCTGATTACCCAAGCTATATCTAATTGTATTAACCTTCTGTCTTGATGTCTTATTTGTTTCGTATTTATGTATATGTATGTATGTATGCATCTGCATTGATAAATTGTTAAAATGTAAAAAAGAAAAAAGTGATATTGGTGTTGGTCTCGGACTGAAAATTGCAGACTTTATGAGGCTGTAGCCAGACTAGGGTTTGAACACCATGGGCCAGGGTCAGGCTAGTGCTGGAATTTTTGGCCTGCAGGGCTCTAGTGGGCAGGTCTATTAAACCTGCGAGCAAGTTCGGGTGGTTCCAGAGCTGACCCGCACATAACTAAATCCAGACTTAAAATATATCAGCTGAAATATAGTACAATTCTTATCATAAGGGGTTCCAACTTAAAACAGGGACAATTTTGGGTCAAGACCTGAAAATGCAAGAGACGTAACTACATGACTAAAATTTAACGTTCCTTGATATTGTGTCCGGAGCAAACGTGTGTCTATGTGTGAAATCACTGAGAAATACCTTCCAGTCTAGTGCATCTTGGTAACAGTCATAGCTATCCATTATGATGAGACATCTGCAGTCAGGCTCCTCAAGATATTTCGTGCCACAGAACACCACATAATAATACTGTATTACTTCCATAAGGGACATCTTCTTTGAGGGTGGAAGGTGATAATTTTGGAGAATCCAGAGGTTACTGAAAGAGAGGGGGATCACAAACTGCATGTCCTGTGAAAAATTGATGAGAACAAGATATTAGATACACAGAGAAAATCTCCCATAAAACACAATCCTCAATTGTCCTCATATAAAATAACCAGAAGGATTAAAAGCTGACAACCGATGTGTAATTCACTTGTCATATGCTTTGTACCTTCCATTATAAACACAAGGATGTGGAGCGGCATACTGTGTCATATATCAATGATAGTGCTTGAAACAACCTCTGTAAGGCTCAGGGATTTTCTGTCAACACTGGAGCTTCCTATGCCAAATATGCCTGCTCAGCTCATGTTGTGAGGTGCTTAATATCAATCCCCACTATCTAGGTTCATAACCCAGCCACTGAGGATGCACAAGCCAGTGCATTCTTAGTGCCGGTCCCAAGCCCGAATAAATGGGGAGGGCTGCATCAGGAAGGGCATCCGGCATAAAAACTTTGCCAGTCATGCGGCTCATAAATCAGATGTCCATAACAGATCGGTTGAGGCCCAGGTTACCAACAACCGCCACTGGTACTGCTGGCCAGCAGGCTGTTGGTGGAAACTATGCTACTGTCGGGCAAAGTAGAAGGAGAGGGGAAAGCATGTCCAGAGGCAATGGGAGAGGAGGAAGGGTAGGAGTGTGGAGGTGAGAGTCAAAACTTTGAATGTTGGCACTATGACTGGTAAAGGGAGAGAGCTGGCTGATATGGAAGGAGAGTAACGGCTAGGCGCATTGGCGTTGGGTTCAAACTCTTCTACCATGGTGCAGATGGGAGGAGAAACGGGGTAGGGCTACCTCTGAAGAAAGAGTACATCAAGAGAGTGCTGGAGGTGAAGAGAGTGTCGGACAGAGTGATAAGTATGAGGCTGGAAATGAAAGCTGTGATGATTAATGTTATCAGCACATATGCCCCCACAAGTTGGGTGTGAGATGGAAGTGAAAAAAGAATTCTGGAGTGAGTTGGATGAAGTGATGGAGATGGTACCCAAGGAGGAGAGAGTGGTGATTGGAGCAGACTTCAATGAGCATGTTGGTGAAGGAAACAGAGGTGATGAGGAGGTGATGGCCAAATATGGTGCCAAGCAGGGAAATGTGGAAGGACAGATGGTGGTGGATTTTGTGAAAAGGATGGAAATGGCTGTGGTGAATACATATTTCAAGAAGAGGGAGGAACACAGGGCGACGTATAAGAGTGGAGGAAAGTGCACACAGGTGGACTATATCTGAAAGGGATTGGAGACTGCAAGGTCGTGACACAGGAGAATGTAGCTAAGCAGCATCGAATAGTGGTCTGTAGGATGACTTTGGAGCCAAACAAGAGGAAGAGAGTGAAGGCAGAGCCAAGGATCAAATAGTGGAAGCTGAAGAAGGAAGACTGTTGTGAGGAGTTCAGGGAAGATTTAAGACAGGCACTGGGGTGATAGTGATGAGTTGCCAGATGGCTGGGCAACCACTGAAGAAATAGTGAGGGAGACAGCTAGGAAAGTACTTGGTATGTCATCAGGACAGAGGAAGGAAGACAAGGAGACTTGGTGGTGGAATCAGGAAGTACAGGAAATTATACAGAGCATAGAAGAATTGGGATAGTCAGAGATGAAGAACGTAGATTAGCAGAGAAGTTAGCATAGAAGAAGTGGGATAGTCAGAGATGAAGAAAGTAGACAGGAGTACAAGGAGATGCGGCATAAAGTGAAGAGAGGTGGTGAAGGTATATGGCGAGTTGCATGAGAGGTTGGACACTAAGGAAGGAGAAAAGGACTTGTACTTATTGGCTAGACAGAGGGACCGAGCTAGAAAGGATGTGCAGCAGGTTACGGCGATGAAGGCTAGAGATGGAAATGTGCTTACAAATGAGGAGTGTGTTGAGAAGGTGGAAGGAGTACTTTGAGGGGCTGATGAAAGAAGAAAATGAAAGCGAGAGAAGGTTGGATGATGTGGGGATAGTGAATCAGGAAGTTCGGTGGATTAGCAAGGAGGAAGTGAGGGCAGCTATGAAGAGAATGAAGAGTGGAAAGGCGGTTGGTCAAGATGACATACCTGTGGAGGCATGGAGATGTTTAGGAGAGATGGCCGTGGAGTTTTTAACTAGATTGTTTAACACAATCTTGGAAAGTGAGAGGATGCCTGAGGAGTGGTGAAGAAACATACTGGTACCGATTTTCAAGAATAAGGGTGATGTGCATAGCTGTAGTAAGTAGGTGGCAGAGTTGAAGATGCTAAGATTTTCTTTGGGTGTGACGAAGGACAGGATTAGGAATGAGTATATTAGAGGGACAGCTCAGGTTGGACTGTTTGGAAACAAAGCATGAGAGGCAAGATTGAGATGGTTTGGACATGTGCGGGGAAGAGATGCTGCATATATTGGCAGAAGGATGTGGAATATGGAGCTGGCAGGCAAGAGGAAAAGAAGAAGACCAAAGATGAGATTTATGGATGTAGTGAGGAGGACATGCAGGTGGCTGGCGTGACAGGAAGATGCAGAGGACAGGAAGAGATGGAAACGGATGAGCCGCTGTGGCGACCCCTAACAGGAGCAGCCAAAAGTAGTAGTAGTAGTAGTAGTCGTAATAGTAGCAGTAGTATCTATGTAGGTTCATATAGTAGGGTGTGGGGACTTTCAGGTGTCCTTCAGGTTTCATTGGCTCCCCAACAAAATGAGGCCTAGTTAAAAGATGATAGGGTGCACAGCAAGACTGTAATGAGTTCCCTTTTTTCCAATGGGCTGCATTCCCCAGAGCTGACAGTTATGTTAGTCAGAACTACTACATCATTGCTCACCTGGTAGAGCACATACATGTAAGGTTGAGTCCTTACCACAGCGGCCTGGGCTCGAATCCAGCCTGGGCTCTTTGCTGCATGTCATCCCCTCTTTCTCCCCTGCTGTTTCTGTCTCTGTCTCGACTATTGCTATCAGATAAAGGCAGAAAATGCCACAAAAAAAAATCCTAAAAAGAAAGAACTATTACATCATAACTTAACAACTGAAGCTTCCTTAGATGAGGATCCCTAGACCAACTTTTTAAGTGGCAGTCTTTGGCCCTGAGATTAACTATTTAGGATCACTGGGATTCAAACGTTAGGTAAACCATGCACAGTATGCAACACAAAAGTCAGAAGTCCTTTAAGGATTATCCCACCCTATTGAAGCGGTCCTGTGCCCAATCCCGGCAGAATTTTGCTGTGACAACAGACAAGCCGATCCCTGGGATCCCGGTGGTCAACACTGTCCTGACCCGCTGGCTGTTATCTTTCTTCAAATGGAACAGATTGTTCACCCCTACAAAGCTGTCCGGGCTGGGGACCTGGCAAGGCATAGGCGGTTGCAGTCGGAGCTCGTGGTAGGGATCGACTCCTCCATGACCACACGTTGAGATCTGGGGCTCAACATAGATGGCGTCAAATAGGTTGTGCCTCCCATGCCGGGTAACCCCTTCATAGAGGTATTGGTGTTTTCTGATGAGGTACTGTTTCATGTGAAAGCGGATCACCCCTGTTAATAAAAACAAAATGAGAAAACCAACCAGAAGCTGATTAATAATGACATGACAATTTACTGACCTAGCAGGGTAGTTTTCTTTTCACCTGCCCATCCTCCACAGAGCACCAAGTCTACAACGGCAACCTCTACAGCTGGTAGAGATTCAGGCCTATATTCATAAAACTTACTGACAGGGTTAACAACACAGTACTGGATAAAAGCATAGCGGTACCGTTGTCCCTATTCATTAATGAGGGTGACTGCCTCACTTTTATCCCTTGTGTGATTATCACCTCCTCACCTCCTTTTGATGATTTTCCATAACACGCATATCTGTCATCTTCCGCAGTAGAAGACAGACATGGAACTTACATAAAAATACTTCAAAACTATAATTTTGGGGATTTTGGATGGACTTGTGAAAATGGTAAAGACAAATTGCTAACACTAGACTAACGATTAAAAAGTATTAATGCTCGGCTTCTGCAAAGGTGGTATTTCTCTTCTTTTGACAGGAGCTGTTAATGATCCCAGTAGACATCCAGAAGCTGACATAAACTGGGCAAATCTAAACATTTAGCATACCTTCAAACTACACACACGGACATAAAAAAAAGAAGTTATTCGCCAGTTTGTCTGACTCTATGTACAAACCCCCATTCCAATGAAGTTGGGACGTTGTGTAAAATGTGAATAAAAACAGAATACAATGATTTGCAAATCCTTTTCGACCTGTAATCAATGAATACACTACAAAGACAAGATATTTAATGTTCAAACTGATAAACTTTATTGTTTTTTGCAAATATTCACTCATTTTGAATTTGAAGCCTGCAACACGTTCCAAAGAAGCTGGGACAGGGGAAACAAAAGACTGGGAAAGTTGAGGAATGCTCAAAAACACCTGTTTGGAACATTCCACAGGTGAACAGGTTAATTGGAAACAGGTGAGTGTCATGATTGGGTATAAAAGGAGCATCCCCGAAAGGGTCAGTCGTTCATAAGCAAGGATGGGGTGAGGTTCACCACTTTGTAAACAACTGCGTGAGCAAATAGTCCAACAGTTTAAGAACAACGTTTCTCAACATACAATTGCAAGGAATTTAGGGATTTCATCATCTACAGTCCATAATATCATCAAAAGATTCAGAGAATCCGGAGAAATCTCTGCATGTAAGCGGCAAGGCTGAAAACCAACATTGAATGCCCGTGACCTTCAACCCCTCAGGCGGCACTGCATTAAAAACCGACATCAATCTGTAAAGGATATTACCACGCGGGCTCGGGAACACTTCGGAAAACCATCGTCGGTTAACACAGTTTGTCGCTACATCTACAAGTGCAAGTTAAAACTCTACCATGCAAAGCGAAAGCCATATATCAACAACACCCAGAAACGCCGCCGGCTTCTCTGGGCTTGAGCTCATCTGAGATGGACTGACGCAAAGTGGAAAAGTGTGCTGTGGTCTGACGAGTCCACATTTCAAATTGTTTTTGGAAATCATGGACGTCGTGTCCTCCGGGCTAAAGAGGGAAAGGACCATCCAGATTGTTATCAGCGCAAAGTCCAAAAGCCAGCATCTGTGATGGTATGGGGGTGTGTTAGTGCCCATGGCATCATGGGTAACTTGCACATCTGTGAAGGCACCATTAATGCTGAAAGGTACATACAGGTTTTGGAGCAACATATGCTGCCATCCAAGCGATGTCTTTTTCAGGGACGTCCCTGCTTATTTCAGCAAGACAATGCCAAGCCACATTCTGCACGTGTTACACCAGCTCGGCTTTGTAGTAAAAGAGTGTGGGTAGTAGACTGGCCTGCCTGCAGTCCAGACCTGTCTCCCATTGAAAATGTGTGGCGCATTATGAAGCGCAAAATACGACAACGGAGACCCCGGACTGTTGAGCAACTGAAGTCGTACATCAAGCAAGAACGGGAAAGAATTCTGCCTACAAAGCTTCAACAATTAGTGTCCTCAGTTCCCAAACGCTTATTGAGTGTTGTTAAAAGGAAAGGTGATGTAACACAGAGGTGAACATGCCCCTGTCCAAGCTTCTTTGGAACGTGTTGCCGGCATCAAATTCAAAATGAGTGAATATTTGCAAAAAAAACAATAAAGTTTATCAGTTTGAACATTAAATATCTTGTCTTTGTAGTGCATTCAATTTAATATAGGTCAAAAAGGATTTGTAAATCATTATATTCTGTTTTTATTCACGTTTTACACAACGTCCCAACTTCATTGGAATTGGGGTTTGTAAGTAGGACACAAAGTAAGAACCTCAGAAATCGAACTATCCCTTTAAAAGCATAGTTCAGTCCAGCTAACTATACGTTAATGATACATGCAAAGAATCCCACTACTGCAAAGCAAACAGTGGCTGTTGCTTTGGGCTGTGGAATGCAAAAAAAAAAAAAAAAAAAAATCTGACTAAAAAAAATTTTTTTTAAAGCTCTTCCCCCTTAAAAAAAACTTAAATAAAAACAAAAACAAAAAAAACCCTTCTTGAGCATCAATAACTGCCCCATCAGTGAGTGCCACACAATTTGATCAGTTACCTCTGCTGCATTTCTCCTTCAGCTCGTTTGCCTCCGATGTCTTTTGGAGGCCCTGTAAAGTACTGATAGCCGTCCTTACGGCGTTATCTAGACCTGTGTGACATAATGGGAAAAAAAGTCATCAACAATTCTGAGTCCTTATGAATTCCACAGGGGCATATCAGGTGCTATTATCCTACTGCTACCAGGGGTTTCCTCATCTATTTGATGTTTAGGTAGGCCACCATGAATGTTCTTCCACCGCCTAAAAGAAAGTGCTAAGAATAAACAAAAAGCTGGTATCAAAAAATGAAAACTTTAACCGCAATGGCGTCTGGATGCACTGACTGTTGACTAGGTAGAAGGCAGCATAAATGGAAAATAGGCAACCAGAGTAAACAAAAAGGATTTTGGTCTCTGCGGTGTCTGTTTCATGCTTCTCGATCCCTGTGGATGTTGAGGCAGCAGTTTTTAACCATAGTATAGATGGCATAAATTAACTTCTAACTCATTTAACTGAATTGTTTCAAGATACGGTAGTTTGCAGGAGCATGATTTGGGAATTTTATTCTACCATTTCCTTCATAAATCTTCATAAATCACTTTTTTTTCCCAAATTCATTGTATTGCATTTCAAAATGCAGTATATTGTCAAGAATACTGAGATGTCAGACCAACTCCATGGCGACGCGTCTGGTCTTCAACCAACCCAAAACAGCACATGTCACTCTGCTGTTCATATCCCTCCTCTGGTTCCCAGTTGCTGCCTGCATCAAATTCAAAACCTTAATGCTCACTTACAAAACAGCACCTAAAACGGCTCCCACCTACCTGAACTCTCTCATTCAGGTCTACACTCAGTCCTGCTCACTACGCTCTGCCAATGAAAGGCGCCTGGCACTTCTGCCAAAATGGGGCTCCAAGTCACTAGCCAGACTCTCTTCTCGTCTGTAGTTCCCCGGTGGTGGAATGAATTACCAAACCCATTTGATCCACTGAATCCCTCTCCATCTTTAAGAAGAAGCTAAAGACCCAGCTCTTTCTGAAACACCTCCACACCTGATGGTATTATTAAAAAAATGAATAAAAATTTGCTTCTATGCACCCTATGCATCACCTTTGTGCACTGCCTGTTGACACTTATGTCCTATCAGATTTGAACCAAGTTATTTTGGCATTTACTTGCATTGTTGTCTCCTGACTAGATCCTTGCTTGTGTTGTATTAACTCTCAGATGTAGTATGTCACTTTGGATAAAAGCGTCTGCTAAATGAAATTGTATTTGTAGGCAATAAAACAATGGTAAGACAACAGCTTATGTTTTAATGTAGCTACTGAGTTGATTTCCAGCTGTGACTGATTAATCCTACTCTTGAAATTGTATCTTTAAAGTGGAGTTTTAACATTGCAGTCTATGGCACCTCCACTTTTAACCCCCCTCATGATGTCTGTTAAACAAACCTGGTGGCTAGGTGAATAATAAAAAAAAATTTTTTGGTTCATCCAGTGGTTCTCCAGTTCTCCTGTGCTGAGATCAGCAGTGGATGATTTGCTGACTTGCGAAATACGATCGATGTCTCGTTGACTTTCAACACTCATACCCGAATACATACACTGAATCAATAATGTGCATGCGTGCAGCGACAGAGAGCAGTGTCGGCCAAGCGAGCTAGAGAGTGAATGAGAAGCGAGAGTGACAATAGTCAGAACAAACGTTTTCCAAAGATTTTTAATCACCGCAACCATGAGAGGTTCTTGATCATAGTCATAACTGCACAAAATAAATTAAAAAATAGGCTGATTGGTCCAGTAGTTTGCAAGATTAGCCGCGGACAAAATGCTGGAGTTGAATTTCCACCTCACTTGAGAGGTTCGTGGTGGCGTTCTCTCTCAAAATTCCTTTCGGTAATTTAGTCCATTTGGGAGAGCGTGTAAAAAATAAAGCAGACAATCCTACCAGATTTGCAAAAAACACGAGGTAGAGCAGCAACAAGCTCGTTAGTAGCTGTCAATGCAGCAGCCATTAACCTTAGTTTGCTCACAACCCGCCAAAAGCTCAAGCTCAAAGTTGATGACAACGCCGGGGCTAGCACCAACAAATCGCAGAGCCCTGAGGAATTCTGTCACTATACATCAAAATTTGATTAGCTGAAGTTTTGGTGAGTCAAAGTTTTAATCAGTTAACAGCTTCAGGCTTCAATGAAAGGCTAGCAATAAAAACTACTGCTGGTCCAAGGAACTGTGATGCATTTAGATGACATAGGAAATCCCCGTTCAGCCCCAGGAGAAAACAAGTAATTGAATTCAGACATTTCAGGCACACTTCAATTTAACTATCTCCTACTACTACTTTCGGCGGCTCCCGTTAGGGGTCGCCACAGCGGATCATCCATCTCCATCTCTTCTGCATCTTCCTCTGTCACACCGGCCACCTGAATGTCCTCTCTCACCACATCCATAAACCTCCTCTTTGGCCTTCCTCTTCCCTGACAGCTCCATATTCAACTTCCTTCTCCCAATATCCCCAGCATCTCTCCTCCACACATGCCCAACCCATCTCAATCTTGCTGCTCTTGCTTTGTCTCCAAACCGTCCAATCTGAGCTGTCCCTCTAACATACTTGTTCCTAATCCTGTCCTTCTTCATCACTCCCAATGAAAATCTTAGCATCTTCAACTCTGCCACCTCCAGCTCCACCTCCTGTCTTTTCGTCAGTGCCGCTGTATCCGAACCATATAACATAGCTGGTCTCACAACCATCTTGTAAACCTTCCCTTTAACTCTTGCTGGTACCCTTTTGTCGCAAATCACTCCTGAAACTCTTCTCCATCCATTCCACCCTGCCTGCACTCTTCTTCACCTCTCTTCTGTATTCCCCAGTAATTTGTACAGTTGAACCCAAGTATTCAAACTCATATGCCTTCGTCACCTCTACTCCTTGCATCCTCACCATTCCACTGTCCTCCCTTTCCTTCATGCATAGGTATTCCGTCTTGCGCCTACTGGCTTTCATTCCTCTTCTCTCCAGTGCATACCTCCACCTCGCCAGGCTCTCCTCCACCTGCAACCTACTCTAACCACAGATCACAATGTCATCTGCAAACATCATAGTCCACGGAGAATCCAGCCTGAGCTTGTCCGTCAACCTGTCCATCACCATTGCAAACAAGAAAGGGTTCAGAGCCAATCCGTGATGTAATCTCACCTCCACCTTGAACCCATCTGTCTTTCCAACCACATACCTCACCACTATCACACTTCCCTCATACATATCCTGCACCACTCCTACATACTTCTCTGCAACTCCCAACTTCCTCATACAATACCACACCTCCTCTCTCGGCACCCTGTCGTATGCTTTCTCTAAATCCACAAAGACACAATGTAACTCCTTCTGGCCTTCTCTATACTTCTCAATCAACATTCTCAAAGCAAACATCACATCTGTGGTGCTCTTTCGTGGAATGAAACCATACTGCTGCTCGCTAATCGTCACCTCTCTTCTTAACCTAGCTTCTATTACTCTTTCCCATATCTTCATGCTGTGGCTGATCAACTTTATACCTCTGTAGTTACTACAGTCCTGCACATCACCCTTATTCTTGAAAATTGGTATCAGTGTGCTTCTTCTCCACTCCTCAGGCATCCTCTCCCTTTCCAAGATTGTGTTAAACAATATTGTTAAAAACTCCACTGCCATCTCTCCTAAACATCTCCGTGCCTCCCCAGGTATGTCATCTGGACCAACTGCCCTCCCTCACTTCCTCCTTGATAATCCACTGCACTTCCTGATTCACTATCCCCACATCATCCATCCTTCTCTCTCTCTCATTTTCTTCATTCATCAGCCCCTCAAAGTACTCCTTCCACCTTCTCAACACACTCTCTCACCTGTCAGAACATTTCTATCTCTATCCTTGATCACCCTTACCTGCTGCACATCCCTCCCAGCTTGGTCCCTCTGTTAGGCAATCAGTACAAGTCCTTTTCTCCTTCCTTAGTGTCCAACCGCTCATACAACTCACCATACGCCTTTTCCTTTGCCTTCACCACCTCTCGCTTTCCTATGTGCTCTATCTCCTTGTACTCCTCTCTACTTTCTTCATCTCTGTCTATCCCACTTCTTCTTTGCCAACCTCTTCCTCTATTCTTTGCTATATTTCCTTATTCCACCACCAAGTCTCCTTGTCTTCTTTCCTCTGTCCTGATGACACAACAAGTACCTTCCTAGTTGTCTCCCTCACTATTTCTGCTGTGGTTGCCCAGCCATCTGGTAACTCTTCACAACCACTCAGTGCCTGTTTTAACTCCTCATTGAACTCCACACAACAATCTTCCTTCTTCAACTTCCACCATACAAACTGGTGCTGGTCCAAGGAGCTGTGATGCATTTAGATGACATAGAAAATCCCTGCTCAGCCCCAGGAGAAAATAAGTCATTGAATTCAGACATTTCAGGCACACTTCAATTTAACTATGAAAAACAAATTATGGTTTTGATTTTGACAGGGCCAGCAGAGAAGGCTCTGATAGCCCACCACTGATTAAATGCTTGCAACAGCTGCCTGTTTTGAAGATGAACTACAACTCAAGTATGTGCATGGTAGAATGTCTGTGTGCTACACTCATCACAGTTGAACATTTTCCTTCTTCTACTTCTTCTTTTTTATGTTTATTGGTGGTTAGCAAACAACAATTCCATGCATTACCATCACCAGTTGGAATGGTGAGTGGGCCAGAATGACAATTTACTAAAAGAGAAATTTAAAAAAAAAACAACTCTTCTCAAGTAAACAGGTTATTTCTCAGGTTTCTGGGAGGGACTAAAAGCCTCTTTCAGCAGCTGCTGCACACCTTCTTCAGAAACACCTATTACACCCAGAAATGTCCTTGATGCATCTACAATTGTCAGTTCTCTCCACTTTTCTTTCTACTCCAGCAGTACAATTAATTACCATTGCCAAAAATGCCAAAAACTTAATCTGGTGCTTACAAAAGCAAAACTCAGCATGCTTCTTGACTGGCTTGTCCTCCTTAGGTTCTTATCTCACATCATTCTTGTTGTTTCTCCACCTTCCTTTCTTCAGCATACTTCAATCTGTTTTTTGCTCTCATCTTATTCACTTTCTCTTCCTTAATTATTTTTGGACACTGTGCTGACCCTGTATCATGATTTCCCTTGCAGTGCAGGCACTTTGCTTGCATTTCATGAACTTTACAATCTTCCACATTGCAATTGTCCTTCCCACATCTCCCACATCTTCTGACTCCATTACATACCGCTACAACATGTTCATATTCTTGACAGCAAAAACATCTGAGAGGAGCTCTCTCATACGGCCTCACCCTGTAACTCATATAATCCTGAGCATTTTTCCCGCACACAATCATTGGAAAACGAGCGACTGTAAAATGGGTAAAACATTTTTGTGCATCATAATCCCCTCGAAATGAATTGTTTTACTATCAGAATTTGATCCACTTCGTCCGATAACATTTGGAAAGTCTAGAAGAGCTGCACGATTCAATTCTTTTATCCCATTCAAGTTAGCGGAGGTCTAAACTGGACGTTAGCCAGCTTGGGTGGCATCGGCAAATATCTCTCATGTGCATGCTCTACAGCAGGGGTATTCAATCACCGGGCCATGGACCGGCACCAGGCTGCAAAGCATTTGCTGCCGGACCGCAAGGAAACAATACGATATACAATATTCAAATAAAAGCCCGGTCCAGCCATCTGGACCGTGTAATGCTAGAGGGCTTTTAATTTGAAACGGATACTTAAAATGTGTACAATAATGTAATTTTATCACTCATTCACGTGGCATTCGGCAGACCAATGGTAATGAACTTCATAACTCAGAGACACACTCAGTCAACTCACTACTAGCAGCTAGTTAGCTACCATGAGTACCAGTAAAAAAAACAAACATCGCTTGAGAGTTTCCTCAGAAGAGGGAGGGGAGATAAAAGGTCTAATGAGTTTTTGTCTGTATGTTGCACTGCTGTGGGCCGGGGGAAACAGCATTTCACTTCACTTCATGTGCGCAATTACATGAGGTGAAATGACAAATAAAGTGAAATTCCGGAAATGACAATGATAACGCAAACAGCAGAGGCTGAGACAGCAAAAAAAAAGGAAAAACAAAAGTAGGAAATATGATGAGTCGTACCTAAAATATGGCTTTATCGTGACTGGTGACTCACATGCTCCGAGCCCCCTGTGTGTGATATGTGGAGACAAGCTCTCTAATGAGGCAATGAAGCCCTCAAAACTGTTTCAGCACCTTGAGCCCAAGCAAGTGGGACAGAAGCAAGTGCTGAGAGCCACCACCACCTCTACAAATGCTGCTGCTCTGACAGCATCATACTTAGTGGCTAGTCATATTGCTAAGGCTAAGAAGCCTTCCACTATCGGCGAAGAATTGATTCTGCCTGCTGCCAAGGACATGTGCTGTGAACTGTTGGGGGAAGCTGCAACTAACAAGGTGGCAAAGGTTCCTCTTTCAGCTAAACATTATTATAGATGTTATGATACTATTGACTTATAAGCCTAACCTATGTATATTCTGGTCGTTATTAACCCCCCCCCCCGCCCCTCCCCCCTGGTCCACCAGAATATGGTCAATATTAAACCGGTCTGTGGCGCAAAAAAGGTTGGGGATCTGTGCTCTACAGGCACTGGAGCCGGTGGGGGATTCCCCAGGCTCTGGGTGACTGACTGGACACGAGTGACAGGAAAACCCAACTCTCTTCAGTGAATGACTCATACAAACTAGAGTCAGTAAAGAGTCAAACCTCCCATCACTAATCAATCAGCACACCTCACCCTGATCCGCCACTCCCGCACTCTCGCTCGCCCACTCACTCACATCGCTTATTTGAACATTAGCCAGTTAGCCATTAGTCTGTACACTGGTGCTGAAACACTAGTGGTACCTAAAACTGTCAAGACCACCCAACTAGCAAAGTCCTTGTTCTTCAACACAACTGCTAACAAAATTTTGTTCTTAACTTGCAAGCTACAGCTACCAACACAAGTTTGTTTACGCTGTCTTACTGTCCCACAGATGGCTCAGCTGCCACCACTGCCAGTCAAACACACATCCCTAGCTAGCTACCTACCTAGCTTACTGGCTCACTCACTTCTTTGACTGTTAGCGCTACTCCCAGCAAAAGGACTGGTCCCAAATAAACTGGTCTAGAAGATATAAACATTAACTGCATTTATTAGAACATAGTGGAGGTTGAAAAGGTTTCATAAATCGAGAAACACACTTCATATAACCTTTAGTATGTGCTGATAAATGTATTCCAGGTTCATTAAAGTATAACTGCTCCTCTAGACAAGGTCCTGTGTACCCCCTTACACTTGGAGAAGTGTAGTTTAGTAATTTTACACCCACTGAAACTACTATAGGTTACTTCTGCTGAGTTTTCTTACCAAGGACCTCGATCATCTTGTCCACCAGGTCAAGGACGTCACAATCAAGCAGCGACGCAGAGGAAAGTTTTTTATGAGCCCGATACAGGTCCCTTATAAAGATGGTCAGGTCTTCCTTGGACAGCACAGACAAAACACTCTGAATGCTCTACAGAGAGAGAAGGTACAAAGGAGGGAAAGAGCGATAGCGCAAGAGAAAAAGGAGTGATTGAGAGCACTTGGAGGGTAATTCAAAGGGTGGGGTGAGTGGAAAAAAAGTGATGAGGTAAGGGGAAGGGTGAAGCAGAAAATTAGTTAGAGCAGTTGCAAGGATGACAAAATAAAGAAAAGGAAATGAAAAATAAAAAAATGATGAGTAAAGGGAGGAGTGGAGAGAGAAGGATGGGTGGTGATGGGATGGAGAGAGGAAGTGGGAGAAGGTAAGAAGGCGGGAAAAACTAATTGGCAAATGGAATAACTATAAATGAAAATGCTCATATTCACATACATCCTTCACACTCATCTGCATGTACCTTGAATATATAGGACAAGTCCTGCTCTGGATGTGGCCTGCCTGGCTGGCAGTCTTCATCCTCAGTCTGAATTAATTCCTCTGATTCCAAAGGAGGTGGCGGCTCTGGTGAGTCTGCCACCACAATGTCATCATCCTCCTCCTCTATTTCCTCCAAATCCTCTGGATCACTAAGTGACCTGAGGTAGAGAAGGAATCCATCAGGTGAGTGATTGCACTAAAAAAGGGCCCAAGATAACGGTTCCATGTGTAATACTGTGACATTCTTGAAGCACAGTGTGGCTGAAAAACAATAGCAGGGCTTGCTGATATCTGTAAACAACTCACCCATACACTCCTCAGATTTTTGCATTTAAAAATTCAGCCCAACCAATTCTTTTTAATGTTGTTTTAATGCTCAGTCAATTAAAAGACTTGGCTCAGATTGCATCCCATAGAGAACTTTGTGGCAACCTCACCCAACTCAATTTAAGGAGGGTTTTCCAAAATGGCAGATGTTACAATTTGCTTGATTATGTTGCTTTTATTTGTTGTTGTCACATTGCTGAACAGCAGAGGTCAGGATTCCAGTAGAAATGAGAGAGAGAGAGAGAGAGAGAGAGGAGAGAGAGAGAGAGAGAGAGAGAGAGAGAGAGAGAGAGAGAGAGAGAGAGAGAGAGAGAGAGAGAGAGAGAGAGAGAGCATTCTGATTGTGACAGTTTGATAAATTTGTCGCTACGGGAATCTCACTCCCGAATTTCTCCAGAGCAGAAAGCAAAACCAGTAACGCTGGATCTTATCAACACTCCTGGTTTTAATAAGTTAGAAATTGTTCTCATTTAGAACTGTGTTTCGAGGGAACGCCTATTGATTAGTCTAAAATGATTTTTGTTCTTAAAAGAAGTGAATTAATCTGCCAAGGAAGAGAGCTAATTTCACTTCTTTCCAATACATTTTTACTTGTTTGGAAAATGTTTTCAATGAAAGTGAAAACTCGTGTAAATTACTGTTTTCCCTCACATTTTCCTGAGCTATAACTGAAAGGGCTAAACAGAACTGACCGTTTTTCTTTTGTTTTAGTCACAGGATGGGTGTGGTACCCTAATTTATTTTCCCCTTTTTATGAAACTGTCTAGACATGAATTCAATGAGACCTAGACAGGTCTTTTGAGTTCCACTGGACTGGACACCTCAGCAACTTTAACCGTTATCTTCTTTCACCTACTTACTTTTATCTTGTTTTTTTCTGTTAATATGATCATCCCATGGTTATCAAATTGGTGCTTCTAAAAACCAATATTTTAAAGGAAAACAAACTCCTACATTTACAGTGGAAATGCTTAGAAATTGCATTAGCAGTTTCCCAGTTGAATTTCTTTGATAGTCTTAGCTTTTCTCTAGTGCACAGAGAACGCAGCAGTAGGCTATCAGATAAGGCCAGATGCGGAGGGTTTTGTGCTGAGTTTTTGAGCGCAGGCAGAGCCAAGGATCAAATGGCAGGAGTTGAAGAAGGAAGACTGTTGTGTGGAGATCAGGGAGGAGCTAAGACGGGCACTGGGTGAGAGTGAAAAGTTGCCGGATGGCTGGGCAGCCATTGCAGAAATGAAGAGGGAGACAGTTAGGAAGGTACTTGTGGTATCATCTAGACAGAGGAAGGAAGACAAGGACACTTGATGGTGGAATGAGGTAGTACAGGAAAGTATATGGTGGAAGAGATTGGCAAAGAAGAAGTGGGATAGTCAGAGAGATGAAGAAAGTGGACAGGAGTACAAGGTGATGCAGCGTAAGGCAAAGAGAGAGGTTTGAGAAGGCAAAGGAAAAGGTGTATGGTGAGTTGTATGAGAGGCTGGACACGAATGAAGGAGAAAAGGACTTGTACCGATTGGCTAGAAAGAGGGACTGAGCTGGGAAAGATAGACAGCAGGCAGGGTGATGAAGGATAGAGACAGAAATGTGCTGAGAAGCGAGGAGCATGTGTTGAAGGTGGAAGAAGTACTTTGAGGGGCTGATGAAAGAAGAAAATGAGAGAGAGAGAGAGAGAGAGAGAGAGAGAGAGAGAGAGAGAGAGAGAGAGAGAGAGAGAGAGAGAGAGAGAGAGAGAGAGAGAGAGAGAGAGAGAGAGAGAGAGAGAGAGAGAGAGAGAGAGAGAGAGAGAGGTTGGATGATGTGGGGATAGTGAATCAGGAAGTGGGGTGGATTAGCAAGGAGGAAGTGAGGGCAGCTATGAAGAGGATGAGGAGTGGAAAGGCAGTTGGTCCAGATGATATACCTGTGGAGGCATGGAGATGTTTAGGAGAGATGGCCGTGGAATTTTTAAGTAGATTGTTTAACACAATCTTGGAAAGTGAGAGGATGCCTGAGGAGTGGAGAAGAAGTGTACTGGTACTGATTTTCAAGAGTAAGGGTGATGTACAGAGTTGTAGTGACTTAAGAGGTATAAAGTTCATCAGCCATAGCATGAAGGTATGTGAAAGAGTAGTGGAAGCTAGGTTAAGAGGAGAGGTGACGATTAGTGAGGAGCAGTATGGCTTCATGCCAGGAAAGAGCACTACAGATGTGATGTTCAATTTGAGTGTTTATGGAGAAGTATAGAGAAGGCCAGGAAGTGTTACATTGTTCATGTCTCTGTGGATTTAGAGAAAGCATATGACAGGGTGCTGAGAGAGGAGGTGAGGTATTGTATTAGGAAGTCAGGAGTGGCATAGAAGTAGGTAAGAGTGGTGCAGGATATGTATGATGGCAGTGTGACAGTGGTGAGGTGTGCAGTAGGAATGATGGGTTCAAAGTGGAGGTGGGATTACATCAAGGATCAGCTCTGAGCCCTTTCTTGTTTGCAATGGCGATAGACAGGTTGATGGACAAGATCAGGCAGGAGTCTCAATGGACTATGATGTTCGTAGACGACATTGTGATCTGTAGTGAGGGTAAGAAGCAGGTTGAGGAGGCCTGGACAGGTGGAGGAATGCATTGGAGAGAAGATGAATTAAAGTCTGTAGGAGCAAGACGGAATACACATGCCTCAAGGAGAGGGAGAACAGTAGAATAGTGAGGATGTAATGAGTAGAGGTGATGAAGATGGATAAGTATAGATACTTGGGGTCAACTGTTCAAAGATAACAGGGAGTGCTGAAGAGAGGTGAAGAACAGCGTGCAGACAGGGTGGAGTAGAGTGTCAGGATTGATTTGTGACAGAAGGGTACCAGCAAGAGTGAAAAGGAAGTTTTACAAGATGGTAGCAAGACCAGCTATGTTATATGGTTTGGAAACAGTGGCACTGACGAAAGTTTTCACTGGGAGTAACAAAAATGGACAGGATTAGAAATGAGTATAATTAGAGGGACAGTTCAGCTCGGGCAGTTTTGAGACAAAGCAAGAGATGTGAGACTGAGTTGGCTTGGACATGTGCAGAGGAGAGATGCTGGGTATATTGGGGGAAGGATGCTGAAGATGGAGCTGCCAGGCAAGAGGAAAAGAGGAAGACCAAAGAGGAGTTTTATGGATGTGGTGAAGGAGGACATACAGGTGGTTGGAGTGTCAGAGGAAGATGCAGAGGACAGGAAGAGATGGAAACGGTTGATCCGCTGTGGTGACCCCTAATGGGAGCAGTTGAAAGCTGGAGAAAAATAATGCCCCCCCTTTTTCCTCACCAATTGTAATTGGCCAATTACCCTATTTTCCGAGCTGTCACAGTAGCTGCTCCACCCCCTCTGCCAATCCGGGGAGGGTTGCAGACTACCACATACCTCCTCCGATACATGTGGAGTCACCAGCTGCTTCTTTTCACCTGACAGTAAGGAGTTTCACCAGGGGGACGTAGCACATGGAAGGATCACGCTATTCCCCCTAGTTCCCCCTCCCCACCGAACAAGCGCCCCCGACCGACCAGAGGAGGCGCTAGTCCAGCAACCAGCACACATACCCACATCTGGCTTCCTACCTGCAGACACGGCCAATTGTGTCTGTTGGGACGCCCGACCAAGCCGCAGGTAACACGGGGATTCGAACTAGCGATCCCCATGTTGGTAGGCAACGGAATAGACGGCTACGCTACCTGGACGCCCCAAGAATGTGTTTTTGAATGTTAAACAAAACAAACTTTTAGGGTTTAAATGATAAATTCACCTATTGGTACGGATTAAGAGATATGAAAATGTTGCTGGGACCAAGTAAACTAACTTAATGTGGAACACTGGGATATTTTAATTCTGCAGGCGATGGAGAATATTTTGCGACCACCAACTTTTTTCAGTAATGTGTGAAGTTCAGTTTAAAAAGAGTTTGGTTTGGAGAGGTTTTACTGTACAAGTATGTGTTTCCCATACCAGGTTTCTATGATGCAGGCCTCCTCGTTTTTAGAGTGCTGTGTGGTTAAAGTGTAGATGGTCTCCGGTGACTCTATGCCCACCAGCTGTAGCCTGGTAAAAAACAGAGGGGGGGTTGGGGGTGGGGTGAGAGAACAACACGATAACAATTTTAGTCTGCATCTTGTGTTTAACATAAAAAAAATGATGAAAACCTTGCTTTTAAAGATCTGGTATGATTTACTCAAATATGGTCCACACAGTCCCTCAAGAAGTTTGTCTTTGGAGATGCAAATATTGCTCTGCCAAAAGCAACTGCAAATGCCAATACAGGATACCAGCATCCACATTTATGCCAAAACAAATATATGCAATAAATTAGCATAAGGCTACTGAAAAATTATTGGCATGTAATGCATTTTCTAATTTAAGAAAAAAAATTCTCAAGAAACATACATACAAAACATAATGTTACAGGACTGGTCCATAAAAGAAGAAAAAATAAACAAACAAACAAATAAATGAGGCACAGCACTTACACAAGAGAAAAATATAGTGAAATTAAATGATAATTATTGTATACATGGATCCCATTCATGCCCAATGTCCCGAATTCAATTATTTGTCCACATTTGTTACCCGCTCAAGTCCAAGTTATATTTAACTCCCAAAGATTCCAACGATTTCTTCCATTTCTGCAGAAAAAGAAGAGCCCTTCCATCAATATAGTGTTCTTTTTTTTTTTTTACAGAATCGGAGATCAGAGATTTCCACATGGAAGTAGGAGGGTCATCCCCGACTCCGACCCACTTCACCATGATGGCTTTCCTCACCAGCATTAGAAGTGACTGAACCACTGCCACTGTACCACTGTACATTACAATAACATACCGCAAAGTTCGAACATGACCGTTTGCTGCGTCTACTGCACTTGTTTCCAAAATGTACAGTGAAGAAGTGCAACAGATGGAGTCATCTTCAAAGTCAAAATCACCTGTAGATCCATCCATCCATCCATCCATTATCCGAACCGCTTATCCTGCTCTCGGGGTCGCGGGGATGCTGGAGCCTATCCCAGCAGTCATTGGGCGGCAGGCGGGCAGACACCCTGGGCAGGCCGCCAGGCCATCACACAGGGCCGACATATATATATACAGACACACACACACACACACCTAGGGGCAATTTAGTACGGCCGATTCACCTGACCTACATGTCTTTGGACTATGGGAGGAAACCGGAGCACCCGGAGGAAACCCACGTAGACACAGGGAGAACATGCAAACTCCACATAGAGGATGAACTGGGATGACCCCCCAAGGCTGGACTACCCCGGAGCTTGAACCCAGGACCTTCTTGCTGTGAGGCAACCATGCTAACCACTGTGCCACCGCGCCACCTCACCTGTACATGCCATCGAAATATCAGATCTAAACATTTATTTCATCCCATTTAAACATTTTACCCCGCCAGTTGGAATGCAGAGACCATGGGGATCACGATGAAACCTACAGGAATGCTATAGTTGACTGAAAACGAGTATGACACAGCATTTTGATTTATTCCTCATAGGACTATGGTAAACTTATGTGACCCCCCCTCCCATCTTAGAGTAACAGAAGGCTATAAATAGATGGGTTCACACATGGGGAAGGGGCGAGATGTTCTACAACACTGACACCTCCAGACTAACCCAAACCAGCATCACTGTCCACTTCATCTACTCCTTTTTCTTTCTATTAATTCAACGAACTTATCAAAAACACTGCGTGCTTCATGTAGAATGACTCGCAAGGAGGCAGTGTTAGCGTCTAGGCTTAACATTTAACTAGAAAAATGCTTTTCTACAGAAAAAGCGTGTGAATGCTGAGCTGCTGAAGGAAATCGCGAAAGCATTGCTGAAAATGGATAAATAGGAAAAGTGCCTACATGAAATACCTGGAAACTGAAATGTGAAATGGCTGAATATCTTAAAAGTTTTAAAGGTATAAAAAAATGAAAAATTTGCCATAATGTGCTAAATACATAAATAGTTTGGTTGTTGAATGGTTTCTGTAGTTTAAAGTATGAAAAAGTGGAAGTGGTGCCACTAATAAAGGACTGCAAAGCAATAGTGGGAATGCCCAGCATTCACACTAATTAGGCTGGCAGTTGAGTTTCAAACTGATATGTGACGTCACGATAGGACTGAACATTCTAATAAGCAAAGTGTATGGCAGAATTGCTCAACTTTAGAGCTGAATTGTTCAAAAACTATAAAATATTTGTAAAATCTGAATAGGATTCTGAAAGAGCTGAATGTCCTGAACTGTTTAAGCTTTAAATGGGGTTTCTAGCTCAAAAAATGGAGGAGATACAGTTCAAAGGTGATGAGGGTTTCAACCTTTCCCCATAGACTTCCATTGTTTCGAAAAAGTAGAAAAAGCTTACTATGTCTAAAAGTATAAAATATTTTAAAAAAACCGAAACGTGAGCCTTAATGGGCTTAAAGAGATGAACACTTTGATACCTGAATGGTTTCAGTGGCTAAAAGTATGGAGGAGTAAAAGAGGTGGAAAGGTTGCAAAAGTCCCCCATTGACTCCCATTCAAAAAATGGCTGGAAAAAAGTTGAATATTTCAAAAAGTTCAAAAGGTATGAAAAATCTGAAAGGGGCGCACTAATGTCCTTAATGAGTTGAACATTTTGAATGGTTTCAGTAGCTAAAAGTATGAAGGAGCTACAAAGTGTCCAAAAATGGGCGGAAGAAAAATAAATAAAGAACTGCAAAGCAATAATAATAATAATAATAATAATAATAATCGTTGCAGGGGAACTCAGGTACAGTGTACAGGCATGTGGCTGTGTATAAGGCCGCCACTAGGCTGCATGATCACGTGACTACGCTGTAGGTACGGAATGCCGGTCAGTACAAACATAACGCTACAAGGTTGTCCACGCCTCACAACCTACCCGGTGACGCAACCGGAGGGTGTTTCGGGTAACGCCAGGACACCTGCCGAGTCCGCCTCTACGTCGTCGCTCCTCATGGAGCCATAGCTGGAAGGAGGCCGCTGCGTCCCGCCGGTAGTGTGCCTCCCGTCTGTCAGCTGCAAGGCTCTAGAGATAGAAATGAGGGCGGGCCTGCGGTCAGGGAAACGCGGGCGCACACAACAGCATTTTCGACAAGTCAGTGTAAAACACACGTCGTGTGTGTAGCAAATGTACACTTTCCAACAACAAAACAAAACGTCACACACACTGAAGCGGTTCTAGTAGGTACGCGCAAGTGTGGAGGGATCGAGGGTCGGGGTACGGGGGGGGGGGTATATTGCCACCACGTACCTCTCGACCTCAGCATCGGAATCCATGGCTCGGTCCCGCGTGTCCGTTTACCCAAACGAGCTGTCGCACGTCACCAAATTTAAGGTTGCACGAGCTATCAAGTAAAACAATTCGGCCCACATTCCTCCTTCGGCCTTCGGGTCCCTTCCCTGCGTCGCTTTTTTTTTAGTTTCGGTTTCCGTGCCATAAAAACAAACCTGCATTAAATGTGTTTGAACACACGGTGGCGCTATATCACAACAAATGGGCATTCGTGAAAAAAAGACAGCGTTGGTAAATTGAGTTTATTACATATCATGAGTTTATTCATATTCATATAATCGTATATATCGTAAAATGAACAGGCGTTTGAAAAGCAATAAATCATTCCCTTAAAAAAAGAAGCTTTTAATGCAATGATAGTCCTGGTCATTTCAGAAGACAGGACACCGCCTCTTAACACACCCAGCAAGGTACCAATTAAAATCCCCATAACAGAAATGGCAAGCTATAAACACTTTCATACCAAAAGCACTCATATCTGTGGTTTTACACGTTTATTTTACAAAAATAACAAATGAAAGTGAAAACGTATTTTACAAAAAAACAAAGATCTCAATAAATCAACATAAATCAACCCCCTGATTACCAGTGACAGTGAAATGCTTAGTGAAGTAGTCTTGGATTAAATCCAGAAAAGTCGTTAAAAACAAGTCTACCGGAAAATACCAATGTACTCTGATAAACCAAAACAATAAAGGTACACTTTATTCAAAATGAAACAGTTGCACACAATTCTTTAAAAGTGAAAAGGGAAACTGATGTGGCATTTGAAGACCTTAGACCTTCATCTTGAATCTCATTAGCTGTGGAGCAAAACAGAAACAATTAGATTTAGAACAGTAATCTGCACATAGAGTGGCATTCTCATTCATATTTCTTTAAGGAATGATACCTTAGTGATTTTATGCTCCAGCATAAAATGATTTAATTCTTTTTAATAAAGCAAAGTTATCTTTCTTGACCATAATTGTGTTTTGCATTAGTCTTCTTGAGCAGGTCAGTTGCGAAGGAAACCTGTTGGTCATAATGAGCTCTCATTCTGTATATGAACCAGTTATTAAACGTGCTCACCTCGGCAAAACTACTACATGCGTAGAACATCAGCATGTACCTCGCCAGTGTTTCTATGCCAATGTATCAAAGTGTATGAATGAAAGAGTATTGGATAAAAATTGTGTGTTCACCTTGCGGGCACTAGCAGTAATGCCTGGTGACTTGGCTGTATTGACAGCACGTGGAGACTTCCTCTGCCCTCTAGCTGTCGTCTGGGGTGATTTAACGCTACCATTCCTGGTTCGTCCCATTCCAGAGCGGGATACCACGGTTCTTGGAGCTTTATGGGAAATTGTCTGAGCTGGCGACTTCTTGGATTTTTTGCCTGGAGATTTGCGGTTAGAGTTAAGTAGTTTGTTCAGCCCCTTCTGTAGGTAAGTGTTTTTCTTAGGGGTGTTCTCAACGGTGAACATCATGGACTGCCTTCGTTCAGCCTGGGATAAAGACAGGGTAGTCTTAAAAGCAATACTTACTAGGGAAAAGCAAGAATGTGGGACACAAAGTAATACTTAAAAAAGAGAAATCTTAATTTGAAACCAATGGAATACAAAAATGGATGGAGAAGCAAAATTACTTTCCATCTGTCAAACATTGTCCCCTGCCCCCAGAGGTAAGAAGAAAGAAAAAAGAGTACCATCATTATTGTCTGCACACTTTACGGTATTAGCACATGACGTTGATTGTGTGCATTAGACTTACTGGACTGAGGGCAGAGCTGGAAGGTCCATTGCTGATCTTGTTTTTGGGAGTAAGGGGAAAGCACCCGGCCTTAACCTTTGTCTGTTACATTGAGGAGAAAAGTGTTACAAAACAGAAAAAGAAAATGACTGCACAGACGAATTCATATGGCTTATGTGTGGTCCTTTCACATGACATTATTACACACATTGAGCAGCTGACTGCCTTCTCCAGACTAACCTCACAATTAATACCACTACAAGTTTAAATTATTATGTCCCCAACTGTATGTGCAGGCAGCAGTTAAGTGTTAAATATAGCAAACATTCACGTGCCCTGCAGCAATATTCGATCAAACCCACCTCGGGAGAGGACTGAGGTTGCAACAGTGTAGATGACGGCCGCTTTGTGCCTCTTGGGCTTTGCAGTTTTGCAGAACTTTTGATTTTGGATGGAAGCTGGCCAGGCATTAGGGAGTGACGGAGGGAATGGGTACCAGTCTGTCCCACCATGAAGGAGAGGCGGTTGGAGAAAAGAGAGTCCTGCAGCTGGCCAGGTATCATGGATGCCCTGCGAATTGTCTCAGATGGGTCGCCTGTGCGGAGGTCTTCATCCGTGCAAATAAAGGCAGGGCAGAGGCCAGGCTGAAAGGAAGGATGCCAACAGTGACTAAAAGTGGGTGGCTGAGCAGAAAAGTAAGGGGACTATTGTAATGACAATCTATTCTTTTAACAATATATTTCTAACTGGTGTGAACACATTCTGAAAAGACATACTCTCCCTCATCTAATTGAGACCAATAGTTAAAAAAAATAATGATAATTACTAACCTTACTGAAATCTAGTGGGTGGTAGCACTTAAAATGTTAAAAAAAAACTGACACAACCAACATCTTCACTAATTCTGCACTCTGTAAATTTTGTATGTATACTGTTACAATATCCAGGTGGGGCTTTTACCCCTTACTAACTTACCCTAGACTCCACAGGGTAGCTGCTCTTTAGATGGGGCAGGCAAGACTTGTTTCTTGCCTGGAGCTCAGCAATCCTCATCCAATCATCACCTGCACTGTCTGGCTCATGCTCAGCACCAACACAGAACGTACTTGTGCCTGGAATAAAATATTTCAGTTAAACAAAGAACATTTTACGTAGCAATGCTGAAACCCCAGTGATGATCACATCAAACTTAAAGGGATTTTTCATCAGTCCAATGAAAAACAACAGGTAAAGGCCTACAAAAACTACCTGGATAATCTACTTAGCAAGCTTCTTCTAGCTTTCAAACTTTTTCAGAATCAAAGTTAGGTTTATTGGCCATGTACATCTGCACACACATGGCATTTGACTCGTTTCGTGGCATAATGACATACTGGATCGGGTGGGCTGTGACAGGGGTCAGGCAAGGCACCAGGAGTGGCCAAGCACAAAAGTGGTAATCAAAGTGTTGCCCCAGGTCCGACAAAGCAAGGTATGGGCAGACTTTTTAACAGACCCTGATAGGCTGCAGAGCTTCTCCAACCTGCTGATGGAGAACTCGTGCTCCCACTATCCACCGCTGCTACCTGTGAGCATGGCTTCAGTGCCATGAAGCGCATTACAACATATTGGTGGAGCAACCTATCAGTTGAAATATTGTGGAAACTGCTATACATTAGCACTGAGGGGCCAACAGCTGCCAATTTCGATGCGGAGCGTGTTGTACAAAGGTGGTTGTCAGTAGGGCCGAGAGCACATCGGTGTAATTAAGATTTGTATTTGTATGGTTTCATTAGGTTATTAGGTGCAAACCGTCTGCTATAGCCTGTTCTTTCACTCACTCACACACAGTTAAGCTCACTCACTCAATCTCTCACAGTTAATTAATGAGAAGGACGGATGGATGGATGGGGGGGGGTGGTGGATCATACCATTTTCAATATACAAGAATGTTTGTTGCTACGCATCTATGACACACTTTGTCCTTGTTATGTTTCATTTACTTAAAGATTAAACATGACAATTAACTATCGTCTTTGTCGTTATTTGATAGCCACTAATAAATAAAACAATTTGTACAGGGGCAAGTAAAAATTGACTTTGGGCAAGTAGATTTCTGACCCACTTGTCCGACCGAGCATGTGAAAAAAACCCATTAATGTTGAACCCTGTATGGCCGGAGCAGAGGGCCAGCTGTTCAACCTTCCATCTATATGCAGACTCTTCACCATCCAGGATAAGGCCAATGATGGCTGTGTCATCCGCAAACTTCATGAGTTTAACAAACGGGTCTCCTGAGGTGCAGTCAATTGTGCAGAGGGAGAAGAATAGAGGGGAAAGCCCACATCCCTGGGGGGCATCAGTGCTGATTGTCTGGGTGCGATTTTCCCCAGCCTCACCTGCTGCCTCCTATCTGTTAGGAAGTTTTTTAATCCACTGGTGGATGGGGGCTGGTACAGTGAGCTATGTGAGTTTGGAGTGGAGGATATCTGGGACGATGGTGTTGAACGTTGAGTTGAAGTCCACAAACAGGACCCTTGTGTGTGTCCCTGGGGAGTCGAGGTGTTGAAAGATGTAGTGCAATCTCATGTTGACTGCATCCTTCACTGACCTGTTTGCTCAGTAAACAAACTGCAGGGGGCCTATGATTAACTTCAGGAGGGCCAACACCAATCTCTTGAAGGATTTCATGACCATAGACGTTAGGGGCAATAGGCCTGTAGTAATTTAATCCTGTGATACGGGATTTCTTGGGGACCGGGATGATAGTGGAGCTCTTGAAGCAGAAGGAGACTTCACACAGCTCCAATGATCTGTTGAAGATCAGTGTGAAAATGAGGGCAAGCTTGTCAGTACAGACTTTCAGACAGGAGGGTGACAGGCCATCTGAGCCCAGTGCATTCCTAGTTTTGTCTCTGGAAGAGCTGGCGCACATCTTCAACACAGATTCTGAGTGCGGGGGGGGGGGGGGTGCAGTTGGTTGTGTGTTGTGGCTGGAGAGGTTGAAGAAAGTGAAAGTGCGCTTATTAAACCTGCAGTAAAACCCATTTAGATTGTCAACCAGTTGATGGTTCTCTGTACTGTGGGGGGGATGGTCTCCTGTAGTTGGTAATGTCTTTCAAACATCTCCAGACTGATGCTGGGTAGGCTGAAAACCTTTTTTTCAACTTTTCAGAGTAGCACCTTTTTGCCACTCTGATCCCCTTTGTGAGTGTATTTCTGTCTTGGTTGTACTGGATCCTAGTATCTCCACTCATTGTAGGGTTCCTCTTTGGCCGGACAAAGCTGCCAGAGTTTTGCTGTGAACCAGGGCTTATTGTTGTTGAAGGTACAGAAAGTTTTGGTGGGTACACACGTACTCACAAAAGCAGATGCAAGATGTCAGTGTCAATAAGTTCATCCAGTTCTGTAGATGCAGCCTCAAAAACACTCCAATCAAGGCAGGCCTGGAGCTCCAGTTTTGACTCATTGGTCCATTTCCTCACAGTTTTAACCACAGGCTTTGCAGATTTTAATTTCTGCCGGTAGGCTGGGAGAAGACGAATCAGACGGTAATCAGAGAGTCCCAGGTTGCACAGGGGACAGAGCGATAGGCATCATTTAATATTGTGTAGCAATGATTCTGAATGTTTTTGTTCCTGGTGGGACATTTAACATGCTGTCTGTATTTTGGCAGTTCGTGGCCGAGGTTTGCCCTGTTAAAATCACCAAGGATAATGAGAAGGGAGTCTGGATATTTGCGCTCCATGTTTTTAATATGCTCAGCGAAGTGTTTTAACGCCTCTTTAACACAGACCTGGGGTGGGATATAGACACCGACCAGAATAAATTGTGAAAATTGAATGAATTGATGCGGTGAATAAAAGGGTTTACAGTCGATTAAAAAGGTCTTTAAGTGAGGACTGCATGATTTCTTCAACACTGACTTCCATACACCAGCCTTCGTTTACGTAGAAGCATATGCTGCCACCCCGCACCAACCAAAACTCTGGTAATAAATTTTAACTCTGTAGGAGTATACCTTACAACAAATAAAAGTTCAAACCGAGGGGGGAAAAAAATACTGCGCCAAGACCAGGAACATGGCTCCCTCACTAGGTGAAAACAATGTTATGCAGTCCAAAACGAGATGGCTTGTGCTTGCAAACTCTCGCTTGCACATTGGGCAGTAAACAAGGCCCAACCTGGAAAAAAATAAAGTCTTTAAAAAGTCCATCTTGGGGGAAGCATCTCATGCATTTCCTATGATCCTATTTGACGAGAAAAATACAATCCCCATATACGCAACAGCAGGTCCCACTGGTCTGGCTTAAAAAAGAAAACATTTATCCCATCCTACTTTTCTCCTCTGGATACAAGGCCCTGTCCTTTCCCTTAAAGCCTCATTTCAGCAAGCCAATCTGTGCTACTCACCTCGTGGGTGCGCAGTGTTGTGAGCAGCGCTCCGCCTGTACCCTGGCAGACTGAGCAGCTGGTCACTGGCAGTACCAGCCAATCTGGCAGGCGTGTCAAACGGTTCCATTGAGATGGGATGAGAAAGGTTTGGCTGTGAGTGGGCTGTGGACAGACTGTAGAAAGTCTCATCACATTCATTCCCTCCACGGCCTGGAGTCTTCTGTAGGTGAAAAAAAAAAAAAGCAGTTGTTAAAAGACATTTGAGAGCAACCAACGAGCGAGAGTGGGGCCAACAATGATCAATTTGTAACCTATGCACAAAATCCCTGTGCACATACAACTACAATCTAAATCATTAAGATGATTATTTCAGAATGACTCAGTAAGAGGTAGTTACTAAAGGATTATTTACTGATATGTACTACTAGCATTCCCCCAGTTTTACTCATCAATGTCTTTCTGACTTCCCACATGTCTTTTGGTGTTAGTCTTTTCACCCATGTAGTTATTGTGTGTCGGTATGTACGTGTCCAAGTTCCCTCCACCTTGGTCATGGTGATGTTGACAACTTGTGTGGTCCTGCGACGTTTGACGGAGGAGGTCAGATTCTTCCTTGCAGAATCCAGAACAAAGTCACCTGGAGAGGTCAGGGTGTGCTCCAGATTGCATTCCATGCTGGTCCTAGGGTTCAAGGTTATTATAGTAAAGGAATCAAAGTGTGGTAGAATTTTAATTATAAATGCATGGGATCTGGCAGCACAGGCACGTGGTTAGCACTGTTGCCTCACAACAAGAGGGTGCTGGGTTCAATTCCCGGCCATCTGTGTGGAGTGCTTGTTTTCCTTGTTTGTGTGGGCTTCTCTTCTACAGTCCATACACATACACAAATTAGGGTCGCTAAATTGCCCATAGATGTGAATGATGTTAGCCTTGTGATGGACTGGTAACCTGTCCAAGGTGTCTCCATGCCTTTAACACAATACTTCCTGCAATAGGCTCCAGTCCCACACAACCCTTAATTGGGTTAAACTGGTAAAGACAATGGATGGATGGACGGATGCATGGGAGCTGGGCTGTGCAGTTTAAACTGAAAAAAAAAAAAAAAAAAACCCAAAAAACCAAAACAAAACAAAAAACACTTAAGGTAGAGGTTCAGGTATTGATAAAATTATGGCACAGACTTCTCGTCTACTAATTTAATATTTGCCAGGAAGTTGCCTGTGATTTCTCCATTCTTCACACTGCTAAATGGATGTGGAATCCCAATGCAGCAATAGGCCAAAACAATATTCAGCAACAAAGTGGCACCTCTCAGTCAGGGCCATTAAACCACAGATGATATATATTTTCATCTGTTCCCAATCCAGGTCAGCCAATTAATAACACATTTTTACTCCTTCATTAAAAAGAGAAAACCATGACCAATAACCATTTATACACTGATAATAATAGAAAGTAAAAAATAAATAAATAAAAACAAATAGCCAAAATATCATCTCAACTCGTCTGTGAATGTTCTCATTCATCCAGGACATGGTTGAATCGTCTCAGCTCATTTAACTAAATTACCATAGGTTTATGTTTGCAACTCACGTTTTCATTTGTTTGCTGTTCATGGGTGTGAAGTAAAGGGTCTCGAGAGACTCTGTCCCCAAAGCCCGACGTTTGGCGGCCAGGCGCTCTGAGCTGCGAACAAGAGGAGTGCTGGACTCCCCTGGTGCTGATGGTCTCCTACATCGATGGACAACAAAAAATCACTTCAAACTGACAGTGATGTGATAAGGGCAACATGCAAATAGGTGGCCCTATGATAGAAACATAACATTTGAAATGTTAATTGAAGGAGATAGGTGTGGAATCCCTGTTGGATTAGATTCACTCATATATAGAATAATGGAGAAAAAAAAAAGGTTAGGCAGTTAAATGCCATTATTGGAGGACTGCTGGGAGACAGACTGAAAAGGCCGTAGGTAGTTTGCCTGTGTCAATGAATTTACTTGTACGTAAGACTGGGCAAAAGTCGACTATTATGTTATCATCCTCAATGTTATTATATCAGGATGAAATTCAGCTGTTGTTATATTGTGATAAACAATTTTGCAGTCCATAATAAGAATCTATTAAATTTCTCCCAAAACGGGTGTCCGGGTAGCACAGCGGTCTATTCCGTTGCCTGCCAACACAGGGATCGCCAGTTCGAATCCCCGTGTTACCTTCGGCTTGGTTGGGCGTCCCTACAGACACAATTGGTCATGTCTGTGGGTGGGAAGCCAGATGTGGGTATGTGTCCTGGTCACTGCACTTATGGTCAGTCAGGGCTCCTGTTCAGGGGGAGGGGGAACTGGAGGGAATAGCGTGATCCTCCCAAGCACTACGTCCCCCTGGTGAAACTCCTCACTGTCAGGTGAAAAGAAGCGGCTGGCGACTCCACATGTATCGGAGTAGACATGTGCTAGTCTGCAGCCCTCCCCAGATCGGCAGACGGGTTGGAGCAGTGACTGGGATGGCTCAGAAAAGTGGGGTAATTGGCCGGATACAATTGGGGAGAAAAAGGGGGGAAATCCCAAAAATAAATAAATAAAATCTCCCAAAATGGTCTGAAATACACGAGTATTGTTTAGATTCTGTTTGGTTTGACATATTTTACATTATCAAACAGTTCAGTGTGATGAACCAACAGTTGGATTCTTAAAACATGGTATTTTAAAATATGTAAGCAGACATTGTGATACATTGGTATTGTGTAAAATTCCATATGATTTTAATGATATAGTTTCCATATTGCCCAGAACTACTTATCTGCCACTTTTTATAAAACAGTATTAGCCAGATGTTTACCTACTGACAAATATTATTTTGACTAATGCTTTTGAAAAAACAGTTAAGGGAAATAAGTCTGTGGAAGTCAGGAGATTTATACCTTTTCCAAAATCAGGTCCTCGCCATACATTTTTTGAAACGAGGACAGAACATTTTGAGTGGCTGGGCCAAAGGACAAAAACGGGTCATAACTCTTCAAATCTTTTGGTAGTTATATCATAAAATTCTAAAATGTTTTATTGCACCAATGGGATGTAGATTACCTTGTGGTGTTTAAAGAGTCTTCCAGTGAGCTTTGTTCTAGACTATCGGAGCTGTTGTACTTTTCCATCTGGGCCCGAGTCTGAACCCTTTTCCGTACGCTGGCGGTATCGAGGTATGCCAACTCCTTGACTGATCCTTCATTGCCGTGAATCTTGTTTTTTTCCCGAAGGTTACGGTCAGCAAAGGCAAGCTTGGATAGAGATATTGTAAGTTATTGTTTTATTATCAGCAGTATCCTCCATCTTAGAACCAAGTAGTTGCTCAAGGTTAAACAACAAAAAATGTATTAGTGGGAACAAACCACCTAAAATATGGATTCGCTATAAAAAGCAAAAGTGATTCAACACCTTGAATTCGTTTCTCTCTCGCTCATGGCTTGACATTTATATACAAGATAAATTATAATAAATGATATATATCAGGTGGTACCATGTCGACATTGTCATTCAGTGTGTATGTTCATTGTAGTATTCTATAGTTTGTGTTCAGATGAGTTTCAAAGCAGTACAAACCTGTGATTCCAAACTGGCTACCCTCCTCAAAAGGTTGTTCTCGTTGCCTCGGGTTGTCTCCAAATCTAGCTGCAGCAGTGTGAATTCAGTTGTTACTGCCTTTAGTTCATATTCTTTCATTTCTAAGGAGTGCTGCAGTTCAGTCGCTTTCTCCAGACTTTCTTGAAGAAGCTTCTTCTTGCCATCATAATGGCTCACAGCCTTTTCCATCTGAGGATATATGATGTTAAACATGTATGTTAGCCCCTACTTGCCAACTGCTGTTCAAAAACTAATACAGCAAAAAGCAGCATGTAGGCTATGGTGGAACACAGCAGCGAGGTCACACTAACCTGAGCTTTATAGTGTGCTGCAGCCTCAGATTTAGCTGTCAACTGTTCCTGTAGGTCTCTGGTCAGCTTCGCCTGTTCTTCAGCTTTCTTTCTCTCTTGCATACATATCTTCTGCTCCTGTTTAAGTGAGGTAAGCTCCTGCTGAAGTATCAACTTCAGCTTATGGGAGGCTTTATTCTCTCGCTCCAAAATCTGTTTAGCCTGGTCAAGCTTATCTTTCTCCAGAGCACAGACTTCGAGATGTTTCCTCAGAGCTTCATGACTCTGTTCTGCCTGAAGAACCCTGGCCAGTAGAGCTTCTTTCTCCTGAATGATAACTTCCTTGGCTTGTAACTGCTCCTCAGCTTTCCTGAGTGAGGAACGGAGACTCTCCAACTGGCTATTTAAACCTTGGATCTCCTGATGTACAAGTGCAGATTGATCTGAGCTGTCCTTCTTCAACAGATGGAGCTGTCTCTCTCTAGCCTGGATCTCCCCCTTCATCTTCTTCACCTCTTCTTCAGATGCAAACACCTGCTGCTGCAGAATCTCTCTCTGATGAGCATTCTCCTGTTCCTGCTTAATAAGCAGATCTGACTGAATTTGAACCTGCTCATCAGCTTTTTTAAGACAGTCACCAATACTCTCTACTTGATTTTTCAAATCTCTTATTTCCTGTTGTAGTAGTTCAGAGTGCGATAAACACTCATTCTTCAGCAAAATGAGCTGTTGCTCTTTTGACTGGATCTCCGCATTGAGTTTCTTCACCTCCTCTTGAGAGACTACTATCTGCTCTTGGAGTGCTTCCTTTTGTTTTCTGTCCTCTTGTTGATTCTTAGTTAGCTGGTCTTCCTTAGCCTGAACATCATCGTTTGCTTTTTTGATAGCGCATGTTTGACTTTCTACCTGGTCCTTCAAGACCTGGATCTCACACTGGAGAACTTCCTGTCGGTGAGAGCCTTCCTGAAGTAACTTTGCCAGCATATCTTCTTTGGTTTCAATCTCGGCCTTGGCTTTTCTTACTGACTCAGTTTGGACAGCAACCTCATCTTGTAAGATGTTAAGCTTTATTTCTTTATCAGCACACAAAGAGTTGGCATTCGACAATTCTTTCTGAAGATGCTCGATCCTCTCCTCAGCCTGAAGGAGGAGGTTTTCATTTGCTTTCCGAGCTTCCTTGAGTTTTTCCATCTCTACTTCAGAGGCAACAAGACGTCCTTGCAGTATATCCCTCTGTTCAGTTTTCTCCTGCTGGAGCTTGGTCATCTTCTTCACCTCTTCTTCAGATGCAAACACCTGCTGCTGCAAAAGCTCTCTCAGATGAGCATTCTCCTGCTCTTGCTTAATAAGCAGATCCGACTGAAATTGAACCTGTTCATCAGCTTTTTTGAGACAGTCACCAATACTCTCTACTTGATTTTTCAGATCTTTTATCTCCTGTTGTAGTAGTTCAGAGTGCGATGAATACTCATTCTTCAGCAAAATGAGCTGTTGCTCTTTTGATTGGATCTCCGCATTGAGTTTCTTCACCTCCTCTTGAGAGACTACTATCTGCTCTTGGAGTGCTTCCTTTTGTTTTCTGTCCTCTTGTTGATTCTTAGTGAGCTGGTCTTCCTTAGCCTGAATACCATCATTTGCTTTTTTGAGAGAGCATGTTTGACTTTCTACCTGGTCCTTCAAGACCTGGATCTCACACTGGAGAACTTCCTGTCGATGAGAGCCTTCCTGAAGTAACTTTGCCAGCATGTCTTCTTTGGTTTCAATCTCTGCCTTGGCTTTTCTTACTGACTCAGTTTGGACAGCAACCTCATCTTGTAGGATGTTAAGCTTAAGATCTTTATCAGCACAGAAGGAGTTGGCATTAGACAATTCTTTCTGGAGATGCTCCATCCTCTCCTCAGCCTGAACGAGGAGGTTTTCATTTGCTTTCTTAGCTTCCTTGAGTTTTTCCATCTCTACTTCAGAGGCAACAAGACGCCCTTGCAGTATATCCCTCTGTTCAGTTTTCTCCTGCTGGAGCTTGGTCATTTTCTTCACTTCTTCTTCAGATGCAAACAGCTGCTGCTGCAAAAGCTCTCTCTGATGAGCATTCTCCTGCTCCTGCGTAATAAGCAGCACCGACTGACTTTGAACCTGTTCATCAGCTTTTTTGAGACAGTCACCAATACTCTCTACTTGATTTTTCAGATCTTTTATCTCCTGCTGTAGTAGTTCAGAGTGCGATGAATACTCATTCTTCAGCAAAATGAGCTGTTGCTCTTTTGATTGGATCTCCGCATTGAGTTTCTTCACCTCCTCTTGAGAGACTACTATCTGCTCTTGGAGTGCTTCCTTTTGTTTTCTGTCCTCTTGTTGATTCTTAGCTAGCTGATCTTCCTTAGCCTGAATATCATCATTTGCTTTTTTGAGAGAGCATGTTTGACTTTCTACCTGGTCCTTCAAGACCTGGATCTCACACTGGAGAACTTCCTGTCGGTGAGAGCCTTCCTGAAGTAACTTTGCCAGCATGTCTTCTTTGGTTTCAATCTCTGCCTTGGCTTTTCTTACTGACTCAGTTTGGACAGCAACCTCATCTTGTAGAATGTTAAGCTTAAGATCTTTATCAGCACAGAAGGAGTTGGCATTAGACAATTCTTTCTGGAGATGCTCGATCCTCTCCTCAGCCTGAAGGAGGAGGTTTTCATTTGCTTTTTGAGCTTCCTTGAGTTTTTCCATCTCTACTTCAGAGGCATCAAGACGCCCTTGCAGTATATCCCTCTGTTCAGTTTTCTCCTGCTGGAGCTTGGCCAACTGCTGCTCTTTGGCCTTAATATTCTCCTCTGCATCATTGATGGAGGAACTCATGCTCTCCAGCTTTTCTAAGAGACTTTTAACCTCATCATGCAGCCCATGCACTTCCTCTTGAAACATAGTTATCCTCTCCTGCAGAGCCTCTTGGATTTTAGAGCTCTCTTGCTGCTGTTTGTTCAAGATATCCTCCTTGGTCTGTACCTCTTCCTCAGCCTTCATCACTGAGGAATGAAGACTCTCCACTTGGTTCTTCAATACTTGGATCTCTACATTCAGCAGTGCTGACTGCTCAGAGTGCTCTTTTTTTAGGTTATCCATCTGCTCCTGCTTAGAATGGATCTCTTCCTTCAGTCTTCTCACCTGCTCCTCAGAAGTTGCCTGAGCCTGCTGGAGGGCTTCTTTCTGTCGATTATATTCCTGCTGATGCTGCTCATCTTTGGTTTGTGAATCCGCTTGAGCCTTCTTCAGTAAGGCACTAATGCTGTCAACTTGGAGCTTTAAATCCTGGATCTCCTGTTGTAATACACATCTTTGCTCTGAGCTCTCTCTTTGCAGTTTAGCCAGAAATTCTTCCTTGGCTTGCATCTGTTCTTGGGCCTTTAACACTTGCTTCTCCATACGTTCTTTTTGCTGAATGATTTCCTGTTGATACTCAGCCAGCTGGATTTCTTTAGCCTGAACTTCTAACTCTGTCTTTCTCAAGGAGGCGACTGTACTTTCCAGCTGGTTCTTCAGACAGTTAATCTCCTTCTCAAATACTTCTCTCTGCTTGGATAGTTTGAAGGGCATACATTTTGGAGTTGATAGTTATTAATCACTGAACAAAAGGTAAAAAAAGTTCAAATTTAATTTGAAATGAAATTAAACTTAACCATTTTCAATTAATTAAAACCAAGAAATTACACCGATTGTCAGACTAAAGATAAACCATTATGTGAATCCTGTTTCAGGGTCAACCGAGCTTTTATATAAAAATCACATACACTTTAAGGTTTGTAGCAACAAAATCATACTGTAGAGGTTTAAATTAAGTGTATCTTCGCACCTCCATAATGGGCCCCATATTTTCTCCTCTCTCTTCTTCTGTAGCGCTGGTCATTTGATCTTCCAAAGACAAGATCTTCCCCTGCAGTATCTGAATTTGTTCATTCAGGAATTCCTGTGGGCCATGGAAGGGAATAAGACAGGGGTGGCTAACCATGTGCCATGGAGAGCCATGTGTATGCAGGTTTTCATTCCAGCTGGACTCCACACCAGGTGATGTCACTGATTAGCAACCCTTTAATCCAAAGAGGAAGAATGTATCAGTGAAATCACCTGGTGTGGAGTCGGCTTGGAATGAAAACTTGCGTACACATGGCTCTCCATGGCACAAGGTTAGCCACCGCATAAGACATCAGGTAAACCACAAAGACTACAGTGTGTTTTATTAATTAGTGGGCTAACTGAAAGCAGCAGCAACACGACTGAGGGACCTCTGCAGGATACTTTTCCTCTATTTCTTTCCAATGCTATTCTTCATACAGTTATTTAGCTTCTACAGAAAATCAACGTCTACAGTGCTGTTGTTTTTCTTGCCCTTTTGTATCTGTTTAAGAAGGAGAGTGCTGCTGGTGTCGAGTGTGGCTGCCGCTTCTCACTCTTGTAGCCCCCCCTTCCCATCCACCCCTGTATGTTTGTGCTATGTTTATCTGTTGTCTTGTTTCACCCCGTTTATTGTAAAGCGTCGTTGAGTGTAAGAAAAGCCTATATAAGATTGATTTATTATTATTATTATAATATTAAGACCCACAAAACTTTCGAAACTCAAAAACCTCTATCCAACCCATGTTGCTTGTACAGCTAGTTAATATCTCACTCTGTCCCAGTGTCCCCCAAACCCCCCCCCCATTTTCCCCATTTTAAACTTTTTCTATTTTCCCTATAGACTGGAAATTGGACCAACTTTCTAAGTGCCCCCAGATCACAACATTCAAGCAAGCAAAAGAAACATGCTTTGATGCTTCCAGCCCTGGCCAAGAAGTGCACTTCTTATTCTCACCACAACAACCCCTTCTAATCCCTTCTTTTCAGCCCAATTTACTACAATTTTTTTCAGCTACCAACTACTACAGCTATAGAGCCCCTACCATTGAAGAAATTACAGAAAATTAAATGCAATACCCAACAAATCAAAATGAACATGAATCAAAATGAACATTAAAGCAAAATATTTAAGATTATGATGGGGCAAGGGTTGAACAGACAGGCAGACTTTATAATCAAGATTCTTGTTGGGAAAACAGGATTTAAAAACCCAAGAGTTTTTGTTAATGCAGCGAAGTTAAGTTCAACTGTAAAACTCTGTCCTGACCTTCTCAGCCATAGCGTGGTCAAGTTTAGACTGAATGTGGCAAGTGTTGAGGCTCCACTCCTTTTGAGCAGACTCTTCGTTCTCCATCAGTCTCCGAACCTCAGCTTCAGATAACACCAGCTGTGAACATACTTCTTTGACCTGATACAAAAAGAAGCATTTTAATGGAAATTAAAAATCAATTGAAGAGGTTTAAAAGAGGATCATAGTAGGTAAATGTCCCAATGATCATCATTCCAAGTATTGTAAAAAAAAATATAAGACAATTAAGGAAAAATAATGCAATATTAAACGGTTTCATTTAGATTCTCTTTACCTCTTAAATACTCCTTGCCTACATACAAGCAAAGCGAGAATGGTCCAACCCCTTAATCAGGCATATCACATCAATGTACCGTAGTAGAAAAATACAGAACCACTTGTTCCTATTTAGATGTCACGTACTGCTCACATGTTTTGCCTACAACTGACCCTTCCACAGATGTCAGCATGTCCTTATAGCTCTGCAAATAGGTAAGGTCACAGCTGGCTGATATCAGTTAGGGTGACTTAGACAACATGTACCCTTGTATTTCTATAAAAACTTTGTACTTCTCCTGTTCACTGCTCTCTCCCTTCTTCCTATCCATATGGGGTGAGCCCATTTGCAAATGATGAATTAAACTTACTCAGAAAGACAATACTGACTCAGGATTTTATTTTCATTTTATAACAAAGTTTGCCACCACAAACTTGGCATTGTCGGCAGGATCACTCATGTGAGGGGGACTTCTGGGACTCAGCGTGGCAGGCAACTGAGTGTGCATACCCTGAAGTCTGGAACTTCAGCATCAACCTCCCCATCAAAGAGGGTAGAGAAGTGGGGGCCTGACGTATGAGGATCAGACTCACTCACCCCTGTGATCCAAAAAACCAAGGTGGTAAACTATGATCTGTCTTTCTGGTAAGTTAATTCTTTGTGAAGATGACTGTGGGCAACTTTGTGACAGATGGCATAGTGATGTCTTTTCATCAGCTCAGAGAGAAGTACAATCTTCCTCAGAATAACTTTTTCAGATATTTGCAAATACGCAGCTCTATCACTTTTGCTATTAAGTCACACCCCAGTGGGTTTTCTCTTTTGGCTGTGAAGAATGGTATTCAAAATCCTGGTACCAGAAAACTCGTGAAGAGGGAATGATCATCCATGAACTGGGGGGGGGGGGGGACCTAAGAGTACATCTGTCGCCATCTTACAATGTTGTGATTGCAACTATTCCCAAATCCCCTGTGAATAGTACACATGGCCATTGTAACTCTAGTTAATGGTCACGCCATATTTGCATATGAAACTGATCATTGGTTTCAGTTGTTATGCAACTGTATTGTTTATAAGTGGTGAAGATACCTGCAGTCAGCTGAGACTGAAGAGGTCAATTAGATGAGTGATGAAACATATCTGTAAATAAACATTGTAGCCAGATGAACTGATTCAACTTTCATTGATTTTCTTACCTGGATTATTGAGCATGTATATATAGATTTCCAACACTGTTTCATATTTGATTCTGAGTGTTATGGAACTTACCCCTTTAGAAGTTATAAACTTCTGGCTGAAGGAAAAACCAGTAAAATTATTTCATATTTGGGACTCCTTTCTGGACTATATTGGAGATGACAGGGCCCAAGCCCTTCGGAATGGTCTCTACAGACTAGCATGGACTGAGATCTTGAGATAAATGTCCATGTAGGTCTTAGTGTTTAATATGCCATTATTCCTTCATCATTTTTATATTTACATAATTGTATAAACCTTCTGTCTTAGTGTTTTGTTTTTAATTATTTACTCATTTTTGTTTATCTTGTATGTATGGAGAATTTGTTCTGGTGTTGAGGGTAAGCTGGAAAAGAGGGTACATATTTTTATCACGCAGTCTCATTCTTGATTTTCTGGCCCTTTGAAAATCAATAAATATACTCTTTAAAAAAAGAAACTTTTCAGAAGATTTGTTGGTACAGTTTGCAACGAATTTTACCCTAATGAAGTTAACTGATTAAGTTCCAAACAACACTGGGGGCTTTCCAAGTCAATTATCAAGAAATGCTCTAAAACCAAATTTTTTAATGATTTTTTGGTAGTTCCAAGAGAATAATTCATGACATGCCAACAAATTCTAATTAGACCAAGATTATAAAGACAACAGGTGTTGTCCAATTTTGAGTGTGACAGAAAGAAATTAGTAGCATGATTACATTTAAAAGGTGCAATATACGAGATTTCAAACATTAATACAGCATCAATCAACTACAGTTAAGTCCATAAGTATTTGGACAGTTACACAATATTTGTAATTTTACCCCTGTACACAATCACAGTGGATTTGACATGAAGTATTTGAGATGTGATTGAAGAGTAGACTTTCAGCTTTAATTTAAGGGGTTAGATAAAAATATGGTATTAACTGTTCAGGAATTACAGCCATGGATATACAGGGTCACCCCATTTTCAGAGGCTCAAAAGTAATAGGACAAACAAACATAACTATGATTATAACAATTATATTTAATGTTTGGAGGAAAATATTTTGCAGTCAGTGACTGTCTGAAGTCTGGAACCCGTCGACATCTTCAAATTCTGAGTTTCCTCCTTTGAAATGCTCTGCCAAGACTTAACGGCAGCTGCCTTCATTTACTGGTTGCTTGCGGGTCTTTTGGCCATTCGTTTTATCTTCAGCAAGTGAAAAGCATGCTCAATTGGGTTGAGGTCAGGTGACTGACTTGGTCACTGATGAATATTCCGCTTATCTGCCTTGAGAGACTCTTGGGTTGCTTTCTCAGCTTGTTTTGTGTCATTATCCATCTGCAGTGTGAAGCACCATCCTCTCAGTTTTGTGACACTTGGCTAAATCTGAGCAAATGGTATAGCCTTATAACGATCACAATCCATCCTGCTACTTCTGTCAGTAGTCACATCATCAATAAACACCAATGACCAAGTTCCATTGGCAACCATACATGCCCATTTCATAACACTACCTCCACCATGTTTGACAGATGATATGGTATGCTGAGAATCATGAGCTGTTCCTTTTGTTCTCCAAACTTTTCCTCTTCCCATCCCTCTGGCACAAGTTAATCATTGCTTCATCTGTCCAAAGAACCTTGTTCCAGAACTGGGTAGGTTTTTAGATGTTTTTAAACACAGTCTAATCTGACCTTCCTGCTCTTAAGTGACACAAGTGGTTTTCACCTTGCCGTAAACACTCTATTTATTTTCATGCAGGCGTCTCTTGATTGTAGACTTGGACAATGATACCCCTACCTCTCAAGAGTGTTTTTGACTTCCCTGGATGTTGTGAATGTGTTTGTCTTCACTAGGGAAAGAATTCTGCGATCATCCACTGTAGATGTGTTCTGTGGTCTTCCAAGCCTTTTGGTGTTGCTGAGCTTGCCAGTGCATTCTTTCTTTTTTAAGAATGTACCAAAATGTTTTTTTGGCCACTCCTGAAGTGATTACTATCCATCTGATAGATTTTCTTTACTTTTTCAGCCTAATGATGGCCTCCATCACTTGTATTGACACCTCTATGGACTTCATGTTGAGAGTTCTGATGAACAGTTACCAAATGCAAATGTAAATACTTGGAATGAACTCCAGACCTTTTTATCTGCTTAATTTGTCATGGAATAATGATGGAAAAGGTCTTACTTGCCCATGAAACCAATTGTTAGTCAAGCGTCCAATTACTTTTGATCCTCTGAAAATGGGGTGACCATATATAAAACTGGCTGTAACGGCTTAATGCAATATTTTTTGTCCAACCCCTTAAATTAAAACTGAAAGTCCACCCTTCAATCACATATTGGTTCCTTCATTTCAAATCCACTGTGGTGGTGTACAGGGGCAAAATTACAAATATTGTGTCACTATCCAAATACTTATGGACCTAACTGTATTTGCTATGTAAAGAGATAGTGGAGTAATGGCGTCCTGAGCACAGAATGACATCACACTCCATGTGTGTGTTGTAATCCGAGCTTCTGATCTTTTTTTTGGAAGCCGGTCCAGCTGTGCGTGCAATGTGTCAAGGCATTCAGTCTATCACAGACTACAAAAGCTCCAACAGCGGTCCCACTGTCCGTGATGCCTCCCTGCCAGACAAGCCAAATCATTTCTACGCCCACTTCAACAAGGGCAATACTGACCCAGCCACAAAAATCCCCAGCCATCCAGAAAACCAGGTGCTAACTCTATCGATCGCAGAGGTCAGAGAATCACTGCGCAGAGTGAACACATGGAAGGCCGCTGGACCAGACAGCATACTGGGTCAGGTCCTCCGGGAATGCTCCGACCAACTGGCTGAGGTCTTCACAACTATATTTAAACTCTCATGGTCCCAATCCATAGTCCCGGCATGTTTTAAGACTACCTCTAATATTCCTTTCCCAAAGAAATCAACACCTACATGTCTGAATGACTACCAACCCATAGCACTCACCCCCATTGCCATGAAGTGCTTTGACAGACTGGTTCTGGCTCACATCAAACATCAAACACTACCCCCCCCCCCCCCCATAATCGACCCACATCGGTTTGCCTACTGTCCCAAAAGGTCTACGGAGGATGCCATTGCCCCTGCCCTGCACTTTGCTTTGACCCACCTTGAACTTAACAGCATATACATCTGGATGCTGTTCATAGATTATAGCTCTGCCTTTAACACTATCACCCCCGCTCAACTCCTCTCCCTTGGCCTCAACCCCTCCCTCTGGACCCTGGACTTCCCGATCAACAAACTTCAGTCTGTTAGGTTAGGTGACCACTCCTCCTCCACCCTGACCCTCAGCACAAGTGCCCCTCAAGGCTGTGTTCTGAGCCCCTCCTTTTCTCCCTCTTTACCCACGACTGCCTGCCAACTCCCCTTCAAATGTAATAGTTAAGTTTGCGGATGACTCCAGTCATTGGCCGTATCACCAACAATGATGAGACGGCCTACAAGGACGAGATTCAGCACCTCACATCATGGTGCACTACCAACAATCTTGTTTCAATGTGCAGGAGACGAAGGAGCTGATTGTAGACTTCAGGAGGTCTAAAAGCTGCAGCCACTCCCCCATATACATCAATGGGGTGGAAGTAGAGCATGTCTCCAGCTTTAAATTCCTTGGTGTCTACATCAGCGAGGAACTTTCCTGGACATCAAACACCCAGGCCCAACGCCTGCATTTCCTGAGGAGGCTGAGGAGCGCCTGTCTATCCCCCAAAAGAATCATCAACTTCTACCACTGCACTATAGAGAGCATCCTGACCAGCTGCATCTCAGTGTGGTACGGTAACTGCATATCAGCAGACCAGAAAACACTGTAGCGGGTCGTCAAGGCAGCCCAGCATATCACCAGTATCCAGCTCCCAGCCATAAAAAACATTCATCACAAACGCTGCCTTCGAACGGGTCTCAGCATCAGCAGAGATCCCACCCACCCCAACCATGGACTGTTCTCCCTCCTGCTCTCTGGGAAGCACTACAGGAGCCTCAGAACAGCACTACCAGGCTCAAAAATAGCTTCTTTCCCCAAGCTGTTGCCCACCTGAACCTGGCAAGTTGTTCATATGTTACTTATCATATAAAATAAGGACACGGTTACATTCAGTCACTTGCCCGTGACAATTGATGGAATGATCTTTTTCTTTACATAGTCCATAGCTTGGCGGCATCCACAAACTCTTCTCGTTGTTGTGGGAAATGCGGAATCTAGCGGGGAAGAGTATTCCATAACAGACTCCTGGTCTTCCTAGGAGAATCTTCCTGACATCTGTGAAAGCTGCTCTGGCTTTAGCGACATTGGCTGTGTAGTCCAGAAATATGGCGATTGGATTGCCGTTGTAATTGAGTTGGCCACCCTGATCAACGGCCTTCCTCAGGATGGCCATGTAATTTTGCAATGACCACACCCGGCTTGTCTCCTGGCTTTCTCTGACTTCGGTGTGAGCGCTCGATCTGTACATCTTTGTCCATCTGGAACACTTCCTTAAGAAGCTTGGAAACTGCCACGAGAGCTTGATCCTGGTTGCTCAGCAACCCCCATGATCCGAATGTTACTTCTCCTCATCCTCCCCTCCATGTCCTCACATTTTTCTTTTAAGTCTTCGACCTGCTTCTTGAGGTTTGTTGCAGTGATTTGTACAGATATTACTTCATCCGACCATGTTGAGTCCTTCCTCAGTGGCTTTTACATTAGCTTTAATGTGATCTATTTCTGCACGGATTGTGGTTTTAGTGTTTGTAATTTCAGTTTTCACTGCCGTTATTTCATTTTTCAAAAACCTTTGAAACCATCCGCTCTTCTCTTATTACAGAGGATCTTTTCTTAATGAGGAGAGGATATCAACTTTGATCGATGCAATGTCCATGGTCGGATTTACTGCGGATGTGGGTGAGGCTTGATCGGGGTTACCTGAACTCTTCACTGGTGGATTGTTGGGCCTTGCATTGATCGGACTGTCGTGTTTATATTTTCGAAGATTGGATGCTATCCACATTGGTTTTACTGATCCTCAGCTATACTTTGGTTTATTAATAACAGATTTAAGTGTTTTGCATAATATCTACACTGATGATGTCGTTAAAATATGGAATTAGCAAGGATTCTGCAGAAGCACTAAAAAGTAGGTCTTACTCCATTTGCCGCTCAACTGGAAGTGGGGGAGGTTTTGTTTTAAATTGGTCTGAGATGCTGGTGCTGAATATCGTGTAGCCTCCTGAGATCCAGGAAAAATAAGGTTTTTTAATTATTATTTTTTTTACATAAATTAAGTGTTGGGGTGGTAAAACACATTGCAAAGAAACACATGTTAAAACTTGATTTTGTTCAAATTTTACATGTCCACTGTAGTGGACACCCCCCCCCCCGACACACACACACACGACGTCATTTTAAAGGCACAGTTGTCCTCTTTTAAGGGAAAACAGGACTGAATACAGTGGCATGCATAGTATGACAGATATGAGCAAAAATGCTACGTCCACTACAGTGGACAAAAATGTACTGCTGGGTCACCCCGCCTGTCACCCAATGACTGCTAGGATAGGCTCCAGCATCCACGTGACCCTGAGAAAAGCGCTATAAAAAATGCGACTTGATTGATTGATAAGCAGTTTGGATAATGGATGTTCTCAAGAATATAGCACCTTTAACAGTAGAGGTATTCTGTGATCATGTGTGTGAAAACCATTACCTGTACAGAGAGTATTCCATTCTCTTCCATCAACTCATCCAATTTACGTTCCATATGGGAGGAATTGCTCTTCATATCATTATTGTGCTTGAACAGCTCATGAACACGGCTTTGTAACCTATAAGACAATTGGAGAAACGTACTTTAAACAGCATTTTTGGGAAAAGCAGGCTGCCAGCCTTTAAAGCTCCTCTTCTCTAAACTCTTGCAGCTCAAAAGAGCAGAACCAACTCGGCCAATAAGCTACAGATCATGTTCTCAGGAAAGATAATGTTATAATCCTTCATGGTTTATAAGATAAGTGCTATATAAATAAATAGTTATGATTATTATTTGCTTGAAATCCTCTTCAGGCTTTTAGTTGTCTGCATTTCTCAAATACAGACCCAATGTTTATCTGACAGCTGCGTTAGCTTTTTTTTTTCTTTTTCCAAATTACGGACAAGACTTCTTTGCCTTCGCTTGTGCATCCAGACTTAAGTCAGAAGCTGACCTGTTTACTAAATGTTAAAAATTACACAAAAACAGATACCAAGTAACATAAGGTCCCCACACACTGAACAATTGTGACCATCTTCCATGTTTACTGTACGAGAAGAGTCTTGAGAATAAATCATATAATAAATCATTGTTTTTATCCCCTGCCACAGTACACGATTACTGCTGACATTTTCCGACACTGCTTGAACTAGGGCGGTGCTTCTCACGATAAACGACTTGCCCACGTCAGGGATATTTCGTTTGGAATGGCCTTATGACTGCCCATATCGCACAGTGTGTGGGGTCATTTAAGTAATTTAATGAGATTGCGACCACGTCGAGTTATTTTGGCATGCGATTTCAAGCTTGCAGTTCCTCCGCACTTACATCCCTCCCCTCTTCCCCCATGCAGACTGCGAGGACCATGTGGACTCAACTATATTGGGTTTATAGTGGAATGCAGAGGTTGTGGAGTGAATGGGTGAGGCGGACAGTTACTATGCGCTAATTGCAGATTTGGTCTTTAATGATAGGTCCTTCCACAAAGGCGACCATGATGACATTAAGATCTCTCTCTTTAGCTCTGGAACCAAGGCCTATTATATCGTCAAGGCAAAAACTGAACCTGATTTACGTACGAGATAGACTGTGAGCACAAAATATTTTAACTCTAAATCTTTAAAGGCTTTCTCCTCTTTGAGCCAAAAGGTTTTGATAATTATGAATTTATTCTCAACATCCCTGAAGAATCAACGTCAAAAGCAGAAACAGCACTATTGTCACTTGACAACATTAAGTGACTTTGCCCTCTTACCAAAAGATCTGGACATGTTCAGACATGGGCTGAATTGGACAAGATGAAAATTAATTTAATTTTGCCTGCAATAAAATAAGGAAACTGAAAATGTAATAATGATGGCTCATGTCTCTAAATGACAACTCTAAGGGCAAGTTCTCCTTTCAAGTGCTTACATGTCGTTCTTGGCCTGTAGTTCCTGTAGTTGTTCGCCGGCAACCTTCTCCTGTTCACTCTGTTCACCCTTCAACTTATCCAGATGGTACTGTAGCTGGTTAATGTGGGATTCTGTGGAAAGGACAAAAAGGAGAGCTTTATCTGAATGAAATGAGGAACACAACAAGTACACATACGGTGACTGCAAAGCCATTGTTACAAGAGAAAGCACAAGAAATTTTATTTTCATTTTAATCCTATTGCATTAATGATGACTATGGCCATTTATCTAGTCCTGGAAAGTCATTTTTCCCCCCCTGAGGAGAAAGGCACCTTGGATGGCTATAGAACAGTGTCATTAGTAGGGACTGTAGTGTTTTCATAATATGCATTTATGCAGTAAAGATTTTTCCCATCGTGAGGGCTTGGACCAAGATACTCAGGTTAAAGACAGCATTCTCACAACACCAACCTAAAGTCCCCCCCCAAAAAATCATTGTATACGAGTGTTTATATCTATATATATATCTATATCTATATATATATATATATATATTAAAAAAAAATTATATAAGGGTGTTGCATTACACTGATATATTCTGTACCTCTCTGTGCAATGAGGGCCATCTTGCTAGCCAACTCTTTCGCCAGTTCATCCCTGTATTCACTGTCTTGGGCCATCTGCCTTTTCAGCTTCTTCAGCTGGAACTGAGGAGTGTTCATGACATATTGCAGAGGAGACTTGCTGCAGGAATAAAAAGAAAGCAAAATATTTACACTACCGTTCAAAAGTTTGGGATCACATTGAAATGTCCATATTTCTGAAGGAAAAGCACTGTACTTTTCAATGAAGATAACTTTAAACTAGTCTTAACTTTAAAGAAATACACTCTATACATTGCTAATGTGGTAAATGACTATTCTAGCTGCAAATGTCTGGTTTTCGGTGCAATATCTACATAGGTGTATAGAGGCCCATTTCAAGCAACTATCACTCCAGTGTTCTAATGGTACAATGTGTTTGCTCATTGGCTCAGAAGGCTAATTGATGATTAGAAAACCCTTGTGCAATCATGTTCACACATCTGAAAACAGTTTAGCTCGTTACAGAAGCTACAAAACTGACCTTCCTTTGAGCAGATTGAGTTTCTGGAGCATCACATTTGTGGGGTCAATTAAACGCTCAAAATGGCCAGAAAAAGAGAACTTTCATCTGAAACTCGACAGTCTATTCTTGTTCTTAGAAATGAAGGCTATTCCATGCGAGAAATTGCTAAGAAATTGAAGATTTCCTACACCGGTGTGTACTACTCCCTTCAGAGGACAGCACAAACAGGCTCTAACCAGAGTAGAAAAAGAAGTGGGAGGCCGCGTTGCACAACTGAGCAAGAAGATAAGTACATTAGAGTCTCTAGTTTGAGAAACAGACGCCTCACAGGTCCCCAACTGGCATCTTCATTAAATAGTACCCGCAAAACACCAGTGTCAACATCTACAGTGAAGAGGCGGCTGCGGGATTCTGGGCTTCAGGGCAGAGTGGCAAAGAAAAAGCCATATCTGAGACTGACCAATAAAAGAAAAAGATTAAGATGGGCAAAAGAACACAGACATTGGACAGAGGAAGACTGGAAAAAAGTGTTGTGGACGGATGAATCCAAGTTTGAGGTGTTTGGATCACAAAGAAGAACGTTTGTGAGACGCAGAACAAATGAAAAGATGCTGGAAGAATGCCTGACGCCATATGTTAAGCATGGTGGAGGTAATGTGATGGTCTGGGGTTGCTTTGGTGCTGGTAAGGTGGGAGATTTGTACAGGGTAAAAGGGATTCTGAATAAGGAAGGCTATCACTCCATTTTGCAACGCCTTGCCATACCCAGTGGACAGCGCTTGATTGGAGCCAATTTCATCCTACAACAGGACAATGACCCTAAACACACCTCCAAATTGTGCAAGAACTATTTAGAGCAGAAGCAGGCAGCTGGTATTCTATCGGTAATGGAGTGGCCAGCGCAGTCACCAGATCTGAACCCCATTGAGCTGTTGTGGGAGCAGCTTGACCGTATGGTACGCAAGAAGTGCCCATCCAACCAATCCAACTTGTGGGAGCTGCTTCTGGAAGCGTGGGGTGCAATTTCTCCAGATTACCTCAACAAATTAACAGCTAGAATGCCAAAGGTCTGCAATGCTGTAATTGCTGCAAATGGAGGATTCTTTGACGAAAGCAAAGTTTGATGTAAAAAAAATCTTATTTCAAATACACATCATTATTTCTAACCTTGTCAATGTCTTGACTCTATTTTCTATTCATTTCACAACATATGGTGGTGAATAAGTGTGACTTTTCATGGAAAACACAAAATTGTTCGGGTGATCCCAAACTTTTGAACGGTAGTATACTTTCACAACACTTTGTGTTCACTCAATATATAAGGGTTTTGTAGGGGCCCTTTAACCTTACATTTCTATTATATTATATAGATGGTGGTGTTCTCTCGGGTTCTTTAATTTCCCAATGTCTGCACAAATGCAATTAGGTGGCGATATTACTATCCAAGCAAGGCATGCTACAAATATGAGAAAATATTTAAGACAAAAAATTTTAACCCAAAAAATTCAGTGAGTCCTGAGCCATCTGAAATCAAGCAATAAATACTGCACAAAAAAGAGAATCCAATATATGGTGAATAGTTTTCTAAATGGCCATGTTTTGATTTTTTAGCAAATTTACATGAATAAAAGACAAATCATTATTTTCTTTTTGGTAAATATTGCATTCAAATGCTTGCCATGTACAATTTCCTCAAACATGTCAAAGGAAGCAGAGCATGGTGTCATGAATATACTGAATGATACCTGACAGATGAAGAAGCCACAGTTTGCAGTTCCATAAATTTGACTTTTGGAGAACGGTGGAAGACTGGGGACTCATCCGAGAGTGAAGAGAAAGTTGATGGACTAGTAATGGATGATGTGTCAGATCCATCTACATTTTTAGCTGTCACAGACAAATCTGAGGTTAAGAGAAAAAGATCGTAAAGATACTGAAACTAAAACTGTTGTACTATACCCCCCCATTTAATTTTGCCTGCAATAAGGAAACTGAACATGTAATAATGATGGCTCATGTCTCTAAGTAGGAGCTTCTATTACCTAACATATGGAAAGTGAAATAGATTTCAGGCTTACATTTCTTTCCTAAATAGGCCTCAATCCCACCGTTCAGGAAAACATGGCCCTCACACTCCAGCACAAATCGGTCAGTAAGAACTGCAATCTCCCGCTAATGGTGGTGATGTAAGAAAGAAGAGGCTGGTAAGAACTTATATCAAGAACAGAATGAAAGTTGTGAATGGAGACGATAAACCGAAGTACTGAGGAGCAGCCACAGAACAAGTTATAAAAAGGATTTTTAGCTTTATAGCTTGCCTTACCTCAACTTCGTATTCCAGCATATTTAAGGTACAGCGGTCATTCATCATGTCGTAGTACACCAGTAACAAAAGCACCTTAGGTCACAAGGGTTGAATCAGAACACAGCTACATTCAGAAACATGTTGCTTTTTTTTTACATTTGCAGGCAAGCAAACCAATCAAAATAATCTGTGCATAGAAAAATGTATTGATAAACATACCTTTGATATTTCTACTGTTAATTTGTCACCATTTTTTATGTCATCCCATGACACAGAGGCTCCTCTGTCAGGACTGAACCGACAGTCTCCTAAAATGCAACAGAGATGAACAAGAGAGAGAAACACAAAAAGACACTTGAAAAACAGTCAAACAGGCCAACAAACCATAGGGTGTGGTAGGTAACTCAAAGATTGGCTTTAGCATATAAAAAGATTATTCATCGCAATAAATTCTCAAGTTTGTTTAAAAAGATTTTGAATGTGGTCAGAAGAAGGTTCACATTGCTCAAAGTTAACCAGAAGGTTAACTTTGAGCAATGTGAAACATCTTAAATGGATCAAAGAAGATTAAATCAGTTCATCTGGATTTTAACTATGTTATGTTAGTGAAAACAGCCAGTCTTGGTGATTTGAGTGATGAAACGTTTATCTCAATAAACGTGTCCAGGTGAACTGATTCAACTTTCTTTCATTTTTTTTTCTGGATTATAGAGCATGCATAAAGACTTCTTGGTTTCAAGGTTACAGGACTGCAGATAAGCGTAACATTTTATGGCCAAATTAAAATTAATCCAGTAAATGAAAGAATATACTATGTTGGTTTTAAAAGTCAAGCATAGACCTAACCATAATGACCTAATACCTTCCTAAGTCATAATAAAATAATGTTGCTCTTAGTAAATACCGAACCAAAAAAAATTTCCACCGATCAAAATTCAAATTGAAAATGAAAAAAAAAAATCCAATCAAATGTTCTTGCTCATTGTTCAAAAGCTGGGTGCTATTGGATCCTAACATTTACAATATATTCCACATTATCTGATTTACACTCTTAAAGATTCAAAAAGCACCTTACAGACTGACACTGAAGGAAGCCAGTCTTTTTCTTAAAACAACAAAACTCGTCTAAAAATATCATTTGTGACATCTTTCGATAATGGATGTGAGAGAAACAAACTTACTTTCTAAGAAGTCAGCGATGATCTGCAATCGAGCCTCAATTGACAAATTCAAATGGCCATGTGTTTCATCTTTCCTGAAATGTGGGAAGAATAAACAAAAAAACGTCATTCGCGGCATCGGGTGGAGTTTTGTTTAAATTGTAGGCCGGGGTCACGTGATGTAATGTTATTACAATGATAACGTCCTTCAGTACATGGCTTCTACTCACAATTTATGGACGACTTGCAACAAGAATATCCCATCGTTTAAATCGTGGACGCTTAGCTCTCGCTCGGCCAGTTTCATACTGTTGAACTGTCCAAGATGGGCACACACACAGAAAGAATGACAAGTCAGTCTTCCAGCACTGTCTCGAAACATGTGATTCAACTTTATTACCCACCCACAGTATTAAGAGATCAACTTACCCAGGCGAGCAGAGCTTTAACGCCCATGTTCATTGCCATGTTGGCTGTTGCTTAGGGTGCGTTTGCAACCTGAAAACACAGAAATGTTATGGGTGTAGTGCTTTATTCAACGTCAGCAGTGTAGCAGGTTGTGTAAAAAAAGAGGACAAAAAAGGGCACATTTAACTGTGCTTTAGTTGTACAAGTCAACAACTGTACCTAACCTGCAACTTAGGTGACGCCAGCGAACGTCAACCAGTGTCCGTTCGTAACAGAGCTAAAACATTAGCATGAGTTATACAACCTCTTGGTGGTGGTAGAACTATGAAATATTAACTTTTGCCTGCTAGACTCACTATAACTAAGCTAGGCAGCAGATCGTACATGCTAGTTTATCTAACTGGCCAAGCTAAAACCTGTAATCTAGTTAAAAACACACACCAACATTCGAACATCAACTTACCTTTTCAGCAACGTAAATAACCGAGGCCACTTCTGTTTAAAACTCTAAACCAAAGTGATTAATGCTCGTTTAGGCACACCGCCTTAGAGCTCTGTTAAACGCACTGTGACTCTGGCAAAATTCAAATCTGGAGTGCGTGACCGAACCAACCAATTCTCTTTCAAAATGGCAACACGTGACACGATAGGGGAACCTGATTGGTTAAATTCGGGGCACGCTGCTTCGTCTCGGACTCAGACGCTAGAGTCATTTCCGGCTTTTTGTCAATTTGCTGTTCAGTGAAGAACATGCATTACGGCAATTTTTTTTGTACCGCATTTTCTTACATTGATTTTATTGTGATAGTGAGAATAGAACGACTGCATTAGCTCTAACATGGTGCTATTTGCAGAGTAAGGGGAACTCTGTGTTACCTTACATTTTTGCGCGATTTGTATTTGATTTTGATACTATTGTAACGCGCATGGATAAGTAGACACGTTGATCCATGACTAACGGGTCGGACTCGGACCCTTTAGTCGACTGGTTAACGTTGTCGCTTGCGGTGTGGGAGCCACGGGCTTCCAGACTGACCCCCGAATTCGCTACACTATCAAAGAAAAAAATAGTCGGCATTTATGGAACCGCCCTCAAAACGTCACATCCGTTTATACCGTGGGGGGGGGGGTGGCAAGTCATTCGAGTTAATAGTCCATGGGCCAGACCGGGTACTGGTACCATCTGAGTGGACAAATTCTAGTTGTGATTTTTTTAATACCTATACATCTCTAGTTTGTGTTTTGATATGATAGACCTCTCAGACTGGTAGCTTTTTAGTGGTTACCACCTTGTGGGAGTGCAGGAATGAGGAGACGGAGAGATCGAGTCGAGTCAATTCCGTTTACTCGCCACACAAAACGACACCGATACAGCACAATCTCGTGGCAACCAGCTAACTGCTAGGCTGCTCCAAACATGGCTCCACCTCGGAGCAGTGCCCACGTCAGCACTCTGAACGTCTGCCTTAAAGGAGCAGCAGCCCCTGGTGAATCTACCCTCAATTGTGTATCACCAGAACCTCATGAAGAAAACCACCCCTGAAAGTAAACTGCATTTTTGCCTCAGGTGCATATCCTGGTTTAGGTTCATGGTGAAGACACTTTTCAATGTTTTATAATATTGTGTTTGGTATCATATTAAAGGGTGCTTTCTAAGCTTTCATTCAAGCTCACTGGTGAAGCTCTCTGATAAACATATAGGTCACTGGAGCTCTTCAAACCATCAAAAACACATATATGTGAATGTTCTCATTCGTCCAGGTCATGGTTATCCAAAGGAGTTGAAGATAAGGGGAGATGCCCAGTTATCCTAAACACAACAGACTACCACGCCGAGATCACATCACTACTCAGCGACACCGACACCTATGAACCTCTGAGACGGGATCCTACTAGTGGTTACAAGAGGAGAATAATAGCGTACCTACAGAAACTACAGAAAGGGGGAACCATCGATCGGATACAATACCACCGTCTCTACCCACAAGATAACATTCCATGAATATATGGACTCCCTAAGATCCATAAAGATGGAACCCCCCTCAGGCCCATCGTCAGCAGCATAAACTTGGTCACGTACAACATTGCCAAACATATAGCCAACATCTTGACCCCTTTAGTGGGCGAAACACCTCACCATATCCAAAACTCCATTGACTTCGTGGACAAGGTCCAAGGCGTAAAACTGGAACCGAATGAAACCATGGTATCCTACGACGTGACCTCATTATTCACCTGCATCCCAACTATGGAGGCTTTGGAAACTGTGAGGCAACGTTTGCTATGGGACGACACTCTCCACAATAGGCCCAAACTCAGCCCAGACCAGATTTGCCAACTACTGGAGCTTTGCCTGAACACTACATATTTCCAATTCAGGGGCCAGTTTTATAGACAGAAACACGGCTGTGCAATGGGCTCACCAGTATCGCCCATTGTGGCCAGCGTATATATGGAAGAGGTAGAACACAGGGCCCTGAACTCCTTCAGAGGAACACCTCCGAGCCACTGATTCAGATATGTGGACGACACATGGGTCAAAATCCAAACACAAGAAGTGCAAGCGTTTACCAAACACATCAACTCAGTGGACAAGAACATTAAGTTCACAAGGGAAGATGTAAAGAACAACGGTTTGCCCTTCCTGGACTGTGACGTCCAAGTTGGGGAAGACAGGAGCCTCCACATTGGGGTTTACAGGAAACCTACACACAGAGACCAATATCTACTTTTCGACTCACACCACCCGCTGGAACACAAACTGAGCGTCATCAGAACTTTGCAACACAGAGCTGACAATGTGCCCAGCAGCAATCAGGCCCAACAAGAAGAACACAAACACCTGAGGGGAGCTTTAAAAACCTACGGCTACCCCAGTTGGACCTTTGTGAAAACTGCAACACGTTCCAAAAAGACCAACCGGGTGAGCGACGAGGAGAAAAGGAACAGAAGGAATAGCACAGTCATCCCGTATGTTTCTGGGGTCTCCAAGAAACTCAGGAGAATTTTCAACAAACACCGCATCCCAGTATACTTCAAACCCAGCAACACACTCCGACAAAGACTGGTTCATCCCAAAGATCGTGTACCACACACCTGGAAAAGCAATCTGGTGTATGCCGTACAATGCAATGAGGATTGCACTGACCTATACATAGGAGAAACCAAACAACCACTACACCAATGGATGGCCCAACACAGAAAGCCAAACTCCTCAGGACAAGACTCAGCAGTCTATCTACACCTAAAGGAGAAGACACACTCCTTCGAGGACAGCAACGTACACATTTTGGACAGAGAAGATAGATGGTTTGAAAGAGGGGTGAAGGAAGCCATCTATGTGAAACTGGAAAAACCATCCCTCAACAGAGGAGGAGGTCTGCGTCACCACCTATCTCCCACTTACAATGCCGTCCTTTCATCTCTACCCAGGAGACTCAAGAAGCCAAGCCTCCAAGAACAACAGTCGGTCACTAACGGCTCCAACGACTCATGACCACTGAACAATGAAGTCGAATCTAACACCCCCAACGACGGTCGCGGCTAAACAAATGCAAATCAATAGCTCCGATGGCGACAGGCCCGCCTGGACATCGAAGCACAGGAGAGCCACGCATATCAATAGCTCCGATAACGACGGGCGCGGCCATAACATCGGTACACAAAAGAGCATAATTATACACATAATTATACACTTACCTACTTTACTTACCTTTTATAGCCTACCTGTGAAAACAACATGGTTATTGTTAAAGTGTGTTGTTACCTTCTACTAATGAGACGTTACAACTCGTTTCAACCCCACGGGGCTATAAACTTTAATAATAACTTCGGCACGTAAGGTTATGCATCACGCTCGGTCCGTTATTCCAGGTGCAACAACCTAAACGACCCCTGTGTAAACAAGGAACTAAACAATGGTTCCTAACAATAGTTCCTATTGTTACATCCTTTCTCTTTTCAGTTTCTTCTTTTTTTTTTAGAACCTTTAATACATTTGCACAACATTTGTGATTCACTTTTTTTTCTTTTTCATTCATGCCCCCCCCAAAGTCCATTAGTGCTACAGATCCATTCATCTATGTGAGGTCACAAAGTCTTTGTATCGCTGCGGCTGCACAACAGAGCGGCCTGATCTGGTGGTAACAGGGTTGGCCCTGTCACCAGTGTCCTTGGTTTTGTTTCCTGCTAAGACACTGCGAGAAGGAACACTCTCTGAATGTCCGGGTTCAACACTCTCTGGCTGACTGGGGCTGCTGATCTCCATGTCCATAGTGTCAGTGAAGATTGCCCCTGGTGCATGCCTGAGGTGTCTGCGATTTCTCCTGATGACACCACCCGTGTGCAGCTGGACCTCATAGGATCTCCTATCGACCGGCCTCAGCACCTTGCCCACTCTCCAGGCAGTGTGGGGTGTGAGAGGCTGAACTCTCACACATTCACCTGGGGCAAGCGTGTCCAAGTCTTTAGCCGACCTGTCGTAGTATGCCCTCTGCCGTTGTTGGTTATTTTGTAAATCCTGTTTCACCTGCACAACTTTCGGCTGTAACAGGCTTGCCTTGGTTGGCAGTAGTGTTTTGGTACAGCGACTGAGCAGCCGCTGTGCTGGTGTGGTATCAGTACCCTGTGATGGTGTGTTGCGGTGGTCCAGAAGGGCGAGATAAGGATCCCGTCCAGCAGCCTTGGCTTTGAGCAAGAGTCTTTTTGCTGTCTTAACAGCTGACTCAGCTTTGCCGTTGCTTTGCGGGTAACCTGGTGATGAGGTTTTATGTTGAAATCCCCACAGTCGACTGAACTTCTGGAATTCTTGTGACGAATACTGTGGGCCATTGTCCGAGATTACAATATCTGGGATACCTTGGCGGGCAAAATGAGCTTTCAGTTTCCGTATCACTGTGGTTGACTTGGTATCTGCCAGGTAATCTATTTCCCAAAAATTTGAGAAAAAATCAACAATTATGAGGTAGTCTTTGTTTTCAAACATGAACAGATCCGTGCCCACGGCCTGCTTGGCACATCATGTGACATTAGTGTTTCTTTTTGTTGTTTAATGTCCATTGATCTGCAGATGTCACACTTTGCTATATATGATTTTATTTGGTCGTTCATGCCCTGCCAATAGACACACTCCCTAGCCCTCCGTAGGCATCCTTCCACACCCAGATGTGATGCGTGTAGGCGGCAAGTGATGTCTTTCCTCAACGCATCAGGGATGACAGCGCGCTCACTCCTGAACACTATTCCATCTTGGTGGCTTAACTCCTCTTGGAATGAGAAGTAGGGCTTGATTTCCCTTGGTGTTTTTGACTTATCGTCAGGCCATCCTTGCTGCATCATTTTGATGAGAAGTTGCAGTGTTTCATCCTCTTTTGTGGCAGATCGTATATCATGTAGCCTGTCTGCTGCGATAGGTAAGTGTTGTGCCATGTTGACAGTCTCTAGTTCTGCATCCGGTGCACTCTCAGGAAGATAAGCTCTGCTCAGAGTGTCTGCTAGCAGCATGTCTCTACCTGGCACATATACTACATCTAGATCATACTTTTGTATGCGCAGCATCATTCCCTGCAGCCTTTTGGGTGCACTTAGTAGAGGTTTTCTCACTATTGTTTCCAACGGCTTGTGATCACTTTGCACCGTCACTTTTCGGCCGTATGTGTACTGGTGAAATCTTTCCATGCTAAAAACCATTGCTAAGAACTCCTTTTCTATTTGTGCATACCCACGCTCTGTTTGAGTGAGTGCTCTGCTTGCAAATGCTATTGGCTTACCCATCTGCATGAGCGCTGCGCCTAAACCTGTGTCTGAAGCATCACACTGCACTGTGAGTTCCTCATCTGGGTTGTAATATTTCAGTACTGGGACCTTTGCTATAGTCTCTTTCAATTTGAGGAAAGCCTCCTCATGCTGTGCTGTCCAGTTCCACTCCCTGTTTTTGTGTGTCAAATCTCTCAACACTATGCACTGGTCTGAGAGGTGGGGACAAAACTTGGCTAGATAATTTACCATACCTAGCAGCCTTTGCACTCCTTTCACATCAGTCGGTGCCGGCATCTTCTCAACGGCAAGCACTTTCTCTGGATCCGCCCTGAGTCCATCAGCCGTCAGGCGGTGTCCAATGTATGTGGTCTCCTTTTGTCTCAGCTTGAATTTGTCTTTGTTCAGCTTGATGTTCTTTTGTCTGCATCTTTCAAGAAACAGTCTCAGTTTTCCATCATGGTCACGCTCAGCTTCCTCCTGTGTTTCCCCTTGGCCTGTGATCAGTACATCGTCAGCTATAATGTACAAGCCCGGTAGACCGTCCAGCGCTTGTGTGAGCTTTCTCTGAAAGATTTCTGGGGCCGGACTTATCCCCATTGGCATCCTCAGCCACCTGTAACGTCCGAATGGAGTGGCAAATGTTGTTAAATAGCTGGACTCCTCCTCCAGCTGCACATGCCAGAATCCACTCTTGACATCACACACTGTGAACACTTTTGCTTTTGACAAGTCCGGTAAAATGTCCTCAATGGTTGGCAGTGGGAAGTGACTGCGCTTTAGAGCTTTGTTCAAAGGCTTGGGATCGATACACACTCTTGGTTTCCCACTTGGTTTCTGTACCACCACCATTGCACTGATCCAATCTGTACTGCATTCCACAGGTGTTATGATCCCTCTTTGCTGTAGGTCCTGTAGCTCGTCCTTCAGTGGTTTCATCATGGCGACTGGGACCCGCCTCTTTGGCAGCTGTACTGGTTTCACTGTGCTGTCCACCTCTATTTTGTATTTTCCCTCGAGGCAGCCATCGCCAATGAACACATCAGCATACTCATCTTTAATTTGTCCCATTATCCACTGTCCTGTTGTTGTTTCTGTTGTGACAATACTGTCTATTGTCATGATGTTTTCATATTGCACTTTTATCAATTTCATGGCCTCACTGGCTCTCCTACCCAGCAGAGGCACTGTACCAGCTGCATTCACCACCTGGAACTCTAAGCGATATAGCTTGTTGTTTCTCGGGTTTCTTATTTTCACTTTACATTTTCCCAGTGGTTTTAATTTGGTTTTATTGTACATTACTAGTACACTCTTCGTGTGTTCTAATTTGGCATCTGGATTCAGCAGGTTAATTGGGATGATATTGCAACTGGCACCACAGTCTATTTGGAATTTGATCATGTCCTTGCCTATGTAACGGGGGCAGTCCTATGCTGTTCTATGCTGGTCAGACTGCTGCATGCCCGTCACTTCCATCATCAGCTCTGCGTTGTGTTCTATTTTCGGTGGGGTCCCAGGTGTTATGGGGGGCCCTCAGTCTCTCATCATCATCATCATCATCATAATCAAGGAAGGAGGGGGGACACACAGGACTCTATTTGGCTCACCTTGCCATTTATTTTGGTTTCAAACCCTTCGACAACCGTCCAGTCCTCCAGCAGGAGCGGTGTTTCTTACGGACGTGGGGGTCGAAGTTCAACCACTGCCCGGACTCCACTCGTGTGCGTTAGAAGTAGAAACCGTCCACGGGACTCCGATGTAAGAAAGGATAAACAAGTATTTTATCCCACAGCTTGCAGTATCTTCTTACAGGGATACTCAAGGTTACGTTCTCCTCAACCCGCAAAACTGTCCCACGGTAAGAAACACGCGTGGCTCGGCTCGATTGCTGCTTGAGACTCCTCCCACAAAACAAAAATGGCCTCTCCCGCGTTCCGTCTTCCGTGTACCCATAAGACCTCTCTCTTAAAACGACAGTACACGTATATGACGGTCGTTGTAAAACACATAAAAGTAAATAATGACATAAAATAAAATGTAGTAAACACAAATAACAGCACACAGACAGGATTTGGTGATATTTCATACTCAAACAAAATAAAATAAAAACATTAATTTTAACCTGGTTACATTCACCCCTCCTGAAATTCACCAACATCCTGACAGCAGGATAAAAAGAGAAAGAGGAAAGGAAAAGCCCATCACTGACTACTGGCACAAGTGAAAAGAAGGACCTAGTCCTCCAGTCAACTTAGGAGCTACCTCGGTTACGAGGTCCAGAAAATAATGAGGTTGATCAAGTCTCAGAATTCCCTTAGATCAATGTGACGCCTGATACGCCACACCATGCACTTGGCCCAAAACAACCCTGTCTGATAGACACCTAATAACTCACATTAAACTAGTTTGAATGACTCCAACCTCCATCAAAGTTCAAACCCTCACACTCCGTAGAAATGGCATCTGAGCCATAGATTCTATTAACCTGTTCACTGACCTCACCACCCTCCCTGTGCGTGTCCTAACCCGACCATCGCTCTCTACTTGTGTGCGTGAGACAGTGCGAGCTGCAACATCTGTATCGAGTGAGGGTGGTGCCCCTGTGTGCGAATCAGTGTGAGATATAACACCTACATCGAGTGAGTGTGATGCCTCTATGTGTGGTGCATGTGTGTTGTGTGGTGCGTGTGTTTTGGGTGGAGACTGAGCAGTGGCCCCCACAGGACTGACTACCAGACTAGACGGAATGAACTCTTCCGCTTCTGCCCACTCAGATCTAGGTGAGTCTCCAAGTGATGAGACTGCTAGCCCCACTGCATCCCCTGAGACCGTCAGGCCATCTGCACTGTCCTCCTCATTGGACCCTGCGCAGTCAAGCAACTGACTGGTTGTACTGGACTCCTCACCCTGATCTAACTCAGGGAGGGGCAAGAAGTTGACCTCCAACAAACGGTTCCTGTGCACCACCCTGGTGTGCCCCTCTGCATCCTGAATCTTGTAGACGTGGATATTGGGGTTGACACCGACAACCGTGTACACTCCGTTCTCCCATTTGTCAGCCAACTTTCTCTTCCCTCGCTCACTCTGGTTCGCAACCAAAACACGATCCCCGACAGACAGGACAGTGCCCTTGGCATGTCTGTTGTACTGTCGCGCCTGATGCTGCTGCTCAGCCGTGGAGTGCTTCTGAGCGATCTCCATTGCACTCCTTAGACAGGAAAGCAGAGACTGAGCATAAGAGTCATAATCAACAACGTGAGGGTCATGCAAAACCTGCCTGAACATAACATCCACCGGCAGTCTTGGGACACGCCCATACATCAGGAAGAAAGGCGCGTAACCCGTGGTCTCGTGAACAGTGGCATTGTACGCGAGCGTGAGAGAATGGATCTGCTGAGGCCACTGTTGCTTCTGCTGAAGCGGAAGGGAACGGAGCATATTCCCCATCGTGCGATTAAACCGCTCTGTCCCGCCATTACCCATAGGATGGTAGGCCGTCGTGTGGGACTTCGCTACACCCGCCAACCTGAGAAGCTCTGCAATCAGGTTGCTCTCAAAGTTTGTGCCCTGGTCAGAATGTATTCTCTCCGGAAACCCGTAAACACAGAATACATGATCCCAGAGTTTCTTGGCGACCTGCTTCGCTGTCTGATTGGCGCAGGGGAATGCGTGAGCAAGCTTAGTGAAGTGGTCAGTAACCACTAGGACATCGACCGACCGCTGCTTACTGTCCTCAGCGGACCAGAAATCCATACACACAAGCTGCATCGGTGCGGAGGTTTTAATGCTCTCCAGGGGCGCGCAAGCAGCTGGCTCTGGGGTCTTCCCAAACACACATCTCCGACAGCATCTGACATATGCTCTGATATCCCTCTCCATGTCAGGCCAATAAAAACGCTGCCTTGCAAGAGAGAGAGTACGGTCCTGGCCCTGATGACCAGCGTGATCGTGGATGCCAGACAGTGCCTTGTCTTTCAGACTCAGAGGTAAAACATACTGAGACCTCCTCTGCTTGGACACTGGGTCCTTTGTCACCCTGTACAAGACACCATCATTGACTTCCAACTTCTCCCACTGTTTCAGCAGCCTGAGGACCTTCTGGTCAGCACCATGCCTCTCACGCCTCGATGGCCGCTTCCGAACAGCGACAAAGGGCAACACCTTGGAGATGCAGGGGTCCTGCTCCTGACTCAACCTGAGCTCCTCGGTGGATAACATTGGCAGTGTAACCTGACCACCCGACAGATGCTGAACGTGCTGGACCAAACTGAGTGCTGTGAATACTGATGCATCAGGCCAGTCACATTTGGCTTGACAAAAAGCCCTGACCTCAGCTGCATCACAAGCAAACCCAGATCGCGCACTACTCAGTGTTTGGGACTGGCAACTGAGTCTGAAAACATCCTGCACAGAGTCCCCCTCAACCCCGTCGGCTTCCTGAACAAGGGCCGGGTAGGGCTCCCTAAGTAGCCTCTGACTGACGGGCTTGGAAAAAGGGTCGCGACTCAATGCATCCGCCACCACGTTTTTCTTCCCTGGCAGGTGTTTGAGATCGAAGGTGTAAGACGCCAACTTAGACACCCAGCGGATCTCACACGCGTCAAGCTTCGGCTTCGTTAGGAGATAAGTCAGCGGATTATTATCTGTCCAAACGGTGAAGCTTTGACCCTTCAGCCAGTGGCTGAACTTTTCACAAACACTCCACTTCAGCGCCATGAACTCCAGTCTATGAGCTGGATACTTCCGCTGTGAGGCACTGAGGGACTTGCTTGCAAAACCAACAGGTCTGGCCTTGGACTCTCCTCGGGGCACTTGAGACAGCACCGCGCCGAGTCCGTCCAAAGACGCATCGACCGACAAAATGAAAGGCACCTCAAAGTCTGGATGGGCAAGCACCACACACTCCAGTAACATCGTCTTCAACAGATCAAATGCTTCCCCACATTCCACCGTCCAGTCTGCGGAGGTAAGCTTACGGAAGCTGCCATGGGGCTTCTTATCCTTAGCCGACCTCCCCCTCCTCTTTTGTCCAGCTGTAAGGGCGAACAGGGGCTTAGCCACGGAGGAGCAGTTCGGGAGGAAATGCTGGTAGTAAAATACCATACCAAGGAAAGATTTGATCCTACGAACAGAAGGCGTGCACCCATCACCTTCCATGAGATCCTGCACTGTCATGTTGGAGATGACCTCTACTTTGGAGGGATCGACAGACACACCTCCACCATCAACCACGTGGCCCAAAAACCGCACCCGCTTCTGCAGCAGATGACACTTCTTCGGAGCCAGTTTCAAGTTGTTCTCCCTCAACCTCTGAAACACAGTGCGGAGCCTCGACAGAGCCTCAACCTCTGACGGCGCGAAGACAAGAAGATCATCAAGATAGCACAAAAGCTTCGTGAAGTTCAGATCCCCAAAGATCCCAATCATCATTCTCATGAAGGCTGCAGGGCTATTACAAAGGCCCTGTGGCATGCGATTGTATTCATGCAACCCAAGGGGAGTCGTGAAAGCAGTGTACTTCTTGTCATCTTCATGCATTGGGATGTTGAAGAAGCCAGAGGTGAGGTCCATCGTACTAAAGAGGCAGTTACCACCCAGCGCGGCAAGACAGTCCGACTGGTGTGGCAAGGGATGAGCGTCTTTCAAGGTCCGAGCATTCAGCCATCTGAAATCAGTGCAGATCCGAAGCCCGCCATCCTTCTTCCATACCATAACCAGCGGTGAAGCGTATGCGCTCGAGGACTTCCGGATAATCCCTTTCTCCTCCATATCAGTGAGAACCTGTCTCAACTTCTGATAGTGGGCTGGGGGAACCCTCCTGTAGGGCAAGCGAAAGGGGCGCTCATCCACCAGATGGATGCGATGTGTGTATCCTGTGACCTCGCCACAGTCCAGAGAGTCCCTGGAGAAGATGTCATGGTACTCGGTGAGCAGCTGAGTGAGCTGGGACTTGCATGCCTCACTAACCTGACAGGAGCTGAGGTCAATGTCACTGAGTCCGAGCTCTGACAAACTCCTAGCCGGCTGGACAGGGGGACAGGCACTATCTGTGGCGTTGGACTCATGCCTCCCTGCAACTGATTGCAGTCCCTGGAAAACATTAAAGTCCTCAATCGCCAAGCATGGAAACACATCAGCCAACTTGCAGTTCCTTTTCAGTGTGATGGCTTTGTCAGATGGATTGACAACAGTCATGGGTACCCACCTATCACCCCAGAGCGGTGTGACAAGTCGACCTACGAGGACACTGCGTGGCATGGCCTTGGAGTCTGTCGGCTCCACAACAACAGTGCTTCCAGCTGACATAGGCACCTTAGCAGGAAGTCTGCCCCAGACTAAGTGCTCGTGCCTCGGTAAGAGTGTCACGGCCTGGGTGAGCTTAACAGTACCTATCTTCTCAGGAACTGCACCACCCCTCCAGCGCTCTACATTCGTGAACATGGACAAGAACTGTTCAACGTCAGGACTAGACAGATGTTCCTGTCTGGACGCGATGTCCCAGTACTCAGTACCACTCTTGAGTACATGGGCCACATGTTTAATGACGTTTGTGCCGACTATCAGATCATCATGCTGACCGGGCACGACCAGAGTGGGTATGACAAAGGAAACACCATAAAGCTGCATGTTGAGGTCATAAAAACCATCAGGCCTAGTCTCCAGACCACCGCAGCCAATCAAGACAATGTTCTCTTCAGGCTGCTGCTTCTCAGGTAAAACACCCCCAGAGCGGAGCTTCTCTACTGCATTTTCACTGATACTGCATGACATAGAGCCAGTATCCAACATGCCATTAAGCTGCACACTCTGGTTGATAAGAACAGGAGCATAGAACAAGTCACTGAAAGCCTGAATCCTCTGTGTCGCCTGAATGACCATACGCGAACCCTGAGGTGCTTTGGCACACTTGTCTTCATACAAGTGAGCCAGGTCGGAGACATCAGTGAGGGATACATCTACATTACCCACACCATCCCTCTCTAGGTGTGGGTTTAGTAGTTTAACGGACGAGACTGACGACCAGCTCTTCCACCAGGCTGAGAACGGAGCTGGTTGGGCGGCTGAGGGTGAGGACAGTCCCTCTTCCAATGACCAGGAGACAAACAGTTTATACATCGGTTCTCCCGGCTGCAGTGGGAAAATGTGGAGTGATCCGGAGACTTACAAACCCTGCACAACCTCTGCGGTGCGTCTGACACCTGCCCTGCGGCGCTAGCTGGCGGTTGAGTCTGCGTCGGTGTCCGGACTGCAGCGCTAACTGGAACCTGAGTCTGCATTTTGACCAAACGGTCTAGCAAGCTCACCAAACTCCTCATATAATCATCACCGCCAGAGACAGGTGCAGGAGACGGTGTAGGAGACCTTGCACAAAATGGTATAGGAGATGACGCATGAGCCGGGACGGGAGATAGCACCACCGGCACGGTCGTGTTCAAGTCGGGAGCCATGTCGACTACAGGGACATGAACCTGTGAATGGAACCTACGCTCTACCGCGCCTGCTTCACGTTGTCCACCTGCAGCAACACGGGACTTCCTCTGCAGCATGTGCTCATCAAGCCTCTCCTGGATCTCGCTAGCAGACCATTTCCCTGCGGACTTGAACTTAAAAACATTGGCAAGAGACTGATCTGGACAGTGTTTGATAAACATCATGCTTACCTCGTGGCTTGGCTCTTCAATACTACGGCCCTGCCACTTCAAGCATTCGTCAGCCACCTCCACTGTCTTATTAAGCCTAATCCAATACTCCATAGCGTCCTCACCTGGCTTGGGCAGCGTACTGTAAAAGTCCGCCAGGGGCATGCTCGAGTATGTGAAGTCACTAAAGTGTTGCTTCAGTACATCAAAAATAATGTGGGGGTTCGCTATGTGGTCGACAGATGTGTTGCGCAGCTTTATCCTCACCACGTCCCCTGCTTTCCCCATAAGCTTAGCTAGAATCTCATGTGACTGCTCACTAACTGGAATGGCTCGCTTCCTCAAATACAAAGTCATAAGGCTCTCCCACTCATGAACTGTAAACTTATCAGAGCTATCGCCCCTGAAAATAGGAGGCTCCCTAGCGTCTGTCTGCATTACTACTCTAACACTAGGAGCTGTCTCCGAACACGGTTCAGCAGACCTAGCACTGTCTGTGTGTGTGTTTCTAAGCATTTGTGTTTCCTGCAGCTTAGCAGTGATTGACTCTCCTATCTTCTCTGCTAACCGAGTAATGAGCATGGCTAACTCACCCACTGGCTGCTCGCTGTTACCCAGCACAGCCCCTTCGCTGATAACTGGCCTGGCCCATTCTACGTAGCGTGTGGAGGTGAACTGAGGAGTGCCAAATGTGGTCGGGTCTCTAGGTCCTGGTGCTCTGGTGTCTGGTTCCCCGCCCTCTAAGAGCTGCCCGAAACTCCTACCTACACCTAGCCGTAAACCCCCACCCACATCTAACTGGTACCCCCTCTCCATAGCACACTGGCGATCCAAAAGATCCTGATCAGCAATGTTACCCCCACCTACGTACGAACCACCCTCTGCCATGTTCCTACCTCTAACACTCAGATAAAATAAAAAATAAAATAAAAGTGAAAAGCTCAATTCATTTAAATAATTGAATCTAGAAATCACTAAGAGATTGAACAATCACACACAATCAACAAATTCACCAATAGATTAATCACATATGCACATATCCAGTAGTTTAGATCAATAGATTATTCACACGAGTCCTTCAATCACATCAACATTAACCTTTTTTTCCTTTTTTTTTCGTGTGTTTTTCTTCCTTCAGTATATACAAATGTCCTGTTCACAAGCCCAGTCCATGGTAACCACAGCTATGACTGTTCAGTGTCCACACAGCTCAACTCCAGTCCACTGTAACATGAGTGTACAGTCTATAGAAATACCTGAGGACGTCTGGGGCTTGATGACGACAGCAGCCTCCCGCGGCGAGCAACTGATGTCACTCTCAGAATCCAGGAGGGTCACGGCACCAATGTAACGGGGGCAGTCCTATGCTGTTCTATGCTGGTCAGACTGCTGCATGCCCGTCACTTCCATCATCAGCTCTGCGTTGTGTTCTATTTTCGGTGGGGTCCCAGGTGTTATGGGGGGCCCTCAGTCTCTCATCATCATCATCATCATCATAATCAAGGAAGGAGGGGGGACACACAGGACTCTATTTGGCTCACCTTGCCATTTATTTTGGTTTCAAACCCTTCGACAACCGTCCAGTCCTCCAGCAGGAGCGGTGTTTCTTACGGACGTGGGGGTCGAAGTTCAACCACTGCCCGGACTCCACTCGTGTGCGTTAGAAGTAGAAACCGTCCACGGGACTCCGATGTAAGAAAGGATAAACAAGTATTTTATCCCACAGCTTGCAGTATCTTCTTACAGGGATACTCAAGGTTACGTTCTCCTCAACCCGCAAAACTGTCCCACGGTAAGAAACACGCGTGGCTCGGCTCGATTGCTGCTTGAGACTCCTCCCACAAAACAAAAATGGCCTCTCCCGCGTTCCGTCTTCCGTGTACCCATAAGACCTCTCTCTTAAAACGACAGTACACGTATATGACGGTCGTTGTAAAACACATAAAAGTAAATAATGACATAAAATAAAATGTAGTAAACACAAATAACAGCACACAGACAGGATTTGGTGATATTTCATACTCAAACAAAATAAAATAAAAACATTAATTTTAACCTGGTTACACCTAGAAGCATGCCAGCATAGAGAAGCTGAGTTTTCTTCATTTTCTCAGTTTCTTTTACACAGGTGATCATATTTTCATATTCATCACTCTCAGATTCAGTTGTTATTTTACTCACATATTTCTTTTTCCTTAGTTCCGGTTTTACTCTGCATTTTGCTGCAAAGTGGTTCTCTCTTCCACACTTTGTGCACTTCTTCCCAAACGCTGGGCACTTTTGTTTACTTTTCTCATGCGTTTTTCCACAATATCTGCACTCCACAGTGTTGCTCGTCTGTTTCCTATAATGTGCTCCTTGCACTGCATGTACCTCTTCCACCATCGATCCCGAGATGGTTTTCACATTGTCCTTTGAGAGCTCAGCGGCTCTGCACAGCTGCAAACATGTGTCCAGTGTCAAGTTTTTCTCTCGGAGCAGTCTTTCTCTTACGATTGTGTTGTTACCTCCACACACAATCCGATCCCGAATGAGCGAGTCTCTCACTGTCCCAAAGTTGCATGTTCTTGCCAACACTCTCAGTTTCATGACATAATGGTCTATATTTTCACTGGTGCCCTGGGTTTTTGTAAAAAAACGATAACGTTCCACAGTCTCGTTAACGCTGGGGTCGCAGTGATCATCAAACTTCTCGATAACGTCATCTAACGTCCATGCATCCTTCGGTGTGTCGCCCAGTAACGTGTCCATAAGTTCCCTGCCGCTCTCCCCGACAAGATAGCTGAACAGTTTCACCTTCTGTTTGTCATCGGCGTCAGCCATGGCTAAATCCACATACAGAGCAAACTCGTCCCTCCAGGTCTTCCATGTCCTCGAAAGGTTGCTTGAGTCCAGACATAACGTTTGCGGTGGTTTAAGCTCATCCATGTCACACGGCAGTCTCACGCTAGCAGCTAATGCTAACATATACTGAACGTTGCTTAGGAACACTAACCACTCTCCCGCTCCTAGAAACTTTTCCGCACCAAACTTCAAACCGAGTCGTCCGCCGCTGCCACCATGTTAAAGTGTGTTGTTACCTTCTACTAATGAGACGTTACAACTCGTTTCAACCCCACGGGGCTATAAACTTTAATAATAACTTCGGCATGTAAGGTTATGCATCACGCTCGGTCCGTTATTCCAGGTGCAACAACCTAAACGACCCCTGTGTAAACAAGGAACTAAACAATGGTTCCTAACAATAGTTCCTATTGTTACAGTTATACACTTACTACCGTACTTACCTTTTATAGCCTACCTGTGGAAACAACATGGTTATACACTTACCTACCTTTCTTACCTTTTATAGCCTACCTGTGGAAACAACTTGGTTGTAAACTTACTACTGTACTTACCTTTTATAGCCTACCTGTGGAAACAACATGGTTGTAGAGCCGAAGTAACGGAGAAGACCGTAGGTTCACACTTTAGCCGTGTAGGCAACTTTCTTTAATCCACGGTAAATCAGCGAGACAAACAAAACCCACAGCTCGACTGAGCGGAGGTGGCAAGAATAACCAGAAAACTGGCTGGACAACCATAACTTAACCCTGCGTTAACCTGCCAGGGCAACCATGACTTAACCCTTAGTTCCTGGGTTGAATTCTGTCCCCAATACGTGTCCACCACATGAGCCCCCCCAGAATTCGCCCTAGTAATCGAAGTCAGGCAGGCGCGGGTGGACGACAGGCCGTCCGCGGCGGCTCCGGATAACAGGGGCCGGAGTGTCTGTGGGAGGAATTGACGCGGGCCTGTGGAGGTCGGCCTGAGGAGCAGAAGAGGCAGCTCGGGCCTCCACGGGGGGAGGAGGCGGAGCCGGGGGACGACCGCGACGAGGAGGTTGGGCTAACTCCAACGGCTGCGTCAAGTCCAGGTGTGCGGGTTTAACTCGGTCCACTGAAACATGCTCGGCCGTGCCCCCAAAATCCACCACCAGGTGCTTAGTTCCCCGTTCCAGGACGCGGAAGGGGCCGTCATAAGGGGGTTGCAGAGGGGGGCGGTGTGCGTCGTGACGGATGAACACGTAGTCCGCTGACTGCAGACCTGGGGGCACCTGGGACACCGGAGCGCCGTGTTGGGCGGTAGGGACGGGTGTGAAAGCTCTGACCCCGTCCAGCAAGGAGGCTCGTTGGTCCACAGCTGACCAGGGACGCGTTGCATTGGGCATGAAATCGCCTGGGACTCGCAGCGGCGTGCCGTACACCAGCTCCGCAGAGGAGGCTTGTAGGTCTTCCTTCGGGGCGGTCCGCAGGCCCAGCATGACCCATGGGAGCTTGTCAACCCAGTTGCAGTCCTTGAGAGTAGCCCGAAGCGCAGCCTTCATGGACCGGTGGAAGCGCTCACATAGGCCGTTCGCCTGAGGGTGGTAGGCGGTAGTGCGATGAAGCTTGACGCCCAGAGCCTCACCCACAGCATTCCATAACTCTGAGGTAAACTGTGGCCCACGGTCAGATGAAAGGTCGGAAGGCGTACCGAAACGTGAGACCCACGACCCAATAAAAGCCCGGGCCACATCAGCAGACGTCGTGGATGCCAGGGGAACAGCTTCAGGCCAGCGCGTAGTCCTGTCCACCACAGTGAAGAGGTAGGTGAACCCATGGGAGGGGGGTAGGGGACCAACCAGGTCGACGTGGACATGGTCAAATCGTCTCTCCGGCACTGCGAAGCGTTCCAGGGGCGCCTTAATGTGGCGGTGTATCTTAGCCCGCTGACAGGCAACACACGAGTCGGCCCACGCTTTCACGTCTCTCTTAAGTCCCTCCCACACAAACTTAGCAGAAGTCAGGCGCACGGATGGCTTACCGCCTGGATGAGAGAGGCCGTGCACAGCTTCAAATACGGGGCGTCTCCAGCTGTGCGGGACGATGGGCCTGGGCTGTCCTGTGGAGACGTCACACAGGAGGGTGACACCTGTGTCGCTGAAAGGAACGTCCTGCAGGCGGAGCCCCGTGTCGGAGGCCCGGAGACGGAGGATGCTCGGGTCCGTGGCCTGGTCAGCAGCCATCTGTGCATAGTCAAGGCCTAGGTGGACCGCTCCAATCACTGCCCTAGACAGGCAGTCAGCTACCTGGTTAGACTTACCAGCGACGTGCTGGATGTCGGTAGTGAATTCCGAAATGTAGGAGAGTTGTCGCTGCTGGCGAGCGGACCATGGCTCGGCCGTCTTGGACATGGCAAACGTGAGGGGCTTGTGGTCCACGTACGCAGTAAACTCGCGGCCCTCTAGCAGGAAACGGAAATGCCGGACGGCGAGCCAGAGACCGAGGAGTTCCCTGTCAAAAGTACTATACTTGCGCTCTCGGGGTGTAAGCTGGCGACTAAAAAAGGCCAAAGGCTGCCAAGCCCCCCCCACCCACTGTTCGTGAACCGCACCAACAGCATAGTCCGATGCATCCGTGGTTATGGAAATAGGCGCTGTAGGTGAAGGATGCGCTAGCAGGGTAGCCTGGGAGAGCGCAGCTTTAGTCTCGGTGAACGCACGGTCCCGCTCTGCTGTCCAGTCGACCGCCTGGTTGGGGGACATGCCTTTCAGCGCCTCGTACAGTGGCCGGATGATAAAGGCGGCTCGAGGAATGAAGCGGTGGTAGAATGTCACCATCCCGATGAACTCCCTGAGCGCACGAGCTGTTTGGGGGCGCGGAAAGGCCGCCACCGCTTCCACCTTTGAGGGCAGGGGGACTGCCCCGTCCCCAGTGATGCGGTGCCCGAGGAAATCAATGGCTGTCAGCCCGAACCGGCACTTCGCCGGGTTGACGATCAGCCCATGCTGGCTGAGGCGTGTGAAGAGGGCATGAAGATGGGACAGGTGTTCTTCCTCGGAGGCGCTGGCGATGAGTATGTCGTCCAAATAGACGAAGATGAAAGGAAGGCCACGGAGCACTGAATCCATCAGCCGCTGAAAGGACTGGGCCGCGTTTTTGAGTCCAAATGGCATTCGTAGGAATTGAAATAGGCCGAATGGGGTTGTCACCGCTGTCTTGGGGATGTCTGAGGGGTGCACGGGAACTTGATGATAACCACGGACCAGGTCGACTTTTGAGAAGACGCATTTGCCAGACAGGTTTGCAGAAAAGTCCTGGATATGCGGGACAGGATAGCGGTCAGGCGTGGTGGCGTCATTTAGTCGGCGGTAGTCCCCGCATGGGCGCCAACCTCCATCAGGCTTAGCGACGATGTGGAGTGGGGACGCCCACGGGCTGTCAGAGCGGCGGATGATCCCCATGCGTTCCAGGTGCTCGAACTCAGACTTGGCAATGGCGAGTTTGGCGGGGTCGAGACGCCTGGCTCTGGCGTAGACCGGGGGCCCCTTCGTAGCAATGTGATGCTCCACCCCATGCTTAGCAGTGGGTGCAGAGAAGGTAGGCTGGGTGAGGTCAGGGAACTCAGCGAGGAGGCGGGTGAACTTGTCTGCCTCTGAGAGAGAGTTGGCTAGACCTGCATAGGCCGCTTCCCTCCGCGTACATGCGAAGGAGGAGAAGGTTAAGGCATCGACCGGCTGTTCTGAATGTCCACTAGCAAACCGTAAGCGCACAAAAAATCAGCTCCGAGGAGGGGAAGCGTTACATTGGCCATGACGAACTCCCACGTGAAACGTTGTCCACCAAAACACAGTTCTACAGACCGCACGCCGTAGGTGTGGATAGGGCTGCCGTCAGCCGTCGCCAACTGGGGGCCCCGCTCCCCGCCCATGATGTCGACGTCAGTAGCAGGGAGCACGCTTCTCTGTGCGCCCGTGTCACAAAGAAATCGCCGACCGGAGATGGTGTCGAGGATGAAGAGTAGCCTGCTCGTATCGCCAACACTCATGGCCACTACTGAGTGTTGGCCCTCTCGTTTCCCGTCGGCCTGTAGTTGCAGGGGGAACGGCACCGTTTAGCTTTCGCACCAAATCGAGCGTGGTACATACAGAGTCCAGAGGGCTTGTAGCGGTCTGATGCTGTGGCGCCACCGTCGGGCCACGCCCGCGATGTCGGCGGGGGGCCAGTGAAGGTAGGAGCCATCACCCCGGCATGGGAGGAACGTTGTGTAGCGACGAAGAATCGGTCAACCTCCTTTGCCAGCTCACGGGGATCAGTGATGGTGGAGTTAGCGAGCGCAGTCTGGACGTGGGGCGGCATGTTGCGCAGAAACAGCTCCATAAACAGGAAACATGGCTTTTCTTGACCCAGTAGGTTTAACATCCTGCTCATTAGCTCCGATGGTTTGCCATCTCCCAAGCCCTGAATTGCGAAGAGGCGACGTGCTCTCTCCGTTGTTGACAGTTCAAAAGTTTCAAGGAGGAGATGTTTAAGTGCGGCGTATTTACCATCGGCCGGTGGGTTGGTTATGAAACCGCTTATCCTGGAAGCCGTAGCGCACCCCAGCGCTGCCACTACGTAGTAGTACCTGGTCTCGTCTGCTGTTATGTCTCTGAGCGCGAACTGCGCCTCAGCCTGCGCGAACCATGTAGCCGCGGAAGACTCCCAAAACTCCGGCAGTTTAATTGCAACGGCGTTCGTAGCCATAATGTGTGTGGTTTCAGAAAACTTATCCGAAAACCGACGTCGGGGTCACCAGTGTAGAGCCGAAGTAACGGAGAAGACCGTAGGTTCACACTTTAGCCGTGTAGGCAACTTTCTTTAATCCACGGTAAATCAGCGAGACAAACAAAACCCACAGCTCGACTGAGCGGAGGTGGCAAGAATAACCAGAAAACTGGCTGGACAACCATAACTTAACCCTGCGTTAACCTGCCAGGGCAACCATGACTTAACCCTTAGTTCCTGGGTTGAATTCTGTCCCCAATACGTGTCCACCACATGGTTATATTTACCTACCTTACATAGCCTACCTGTGGAAACAACATGGTTATACACTTACCTACCTTTCTTACCTTTTATAGCCTACCTGTGGAAACAACTTGGTTGTAAACTTACTACCTTTCTTACCTTTTATAGCCTACCTGTGGAAACAGCATAGTTATACACCTATTACCTAACTTACCTGCAATAGGTGTGGCCAAAAATGTCCATACATTTACTTGGCAAGGCATACTTAAAGAGCTATGGAAACACAATTTTACATTTACCTAACAAACCTATGAAGACAACTTGAGAAATTTCGGCCAGAGTCATCCCTCTTATTTTAGGCCTGAAATCACATCTAACAATGAAGTAGTATGGGTATAGTATACATTTCCTAAATCCTTGGAGGCCTGTGAGGATTCCAGTTTTTGTCTTTTGTGTCTCTGATGTTCCCTGATACCACAGGGCTTAAATAAAGTGTATAGTTTAGGCGAAAATTGTAGAAAAATGTGTGTTTTTGATGGTTTGAAGAGCTCTAGTGACCTATATGTTTATCAGAGAGCTTCATCAGTGGGCTTGAAAGAAAGATTAGAAAGCGCCCTTTAAAAAGATACCAAACACAATGTTATAAAACATTGAAAAGTGTCTTGACCATGAGCCTAAACCAGGATATGCACCAGCGGCAAACATGCAGTTTACTTTCAGGGGTGGTTTACTTCATGAGGCGATAACCACTAAAAAGCTACCAGTCTGAGAGGTCTATATCAAAACATAAACTAGGGATGTATAGGTATAAAAAATCACAACTAGAATTTGCCCACCCAGATGGTACCGGTATGTCATATTTTGGGTCTTGGCCCATGGACTGTAAGGCGGCTAGACCATTTGAGGTGGTTGAGCTTTGCTATTACTATTACCATTATTATTACTATTGATCTTTGCTCGCTACCATGCCGAAAAGTTGTTGTGTAGCGTTCTGCACATCAAATAAATTAAAAAATAAAATTGTATATACTGCCAAATAAACTTATGGAAGCGGCAAGGAGAACAAAGTGGCTGCAGGCTATCAGGCGGCAGGATATGTTAGGACATTTATGGGATCTACATCTCGACGTGTGTGTGTAGCCGGCACTTCATAACAGGTAACTTTGCTTTATCCAAGTGTTATATTATTTCAGAAGTAGCATGAATGTTGGATGACTTTTGTTGTGGGTTGTGTTGTGGGGCAGGAGCCTCGGACGTCCATTGTGAGGAATTCTGATTTCCTTTCTCCGAGGTACCACCAAGCTGGAGATTAGGTCAGTTTAACTTGAAATTTTGTTCATGTGATGTGAACTGTTGAGATCTTTTCATAGTATCATTACTATAAATGTGTGACTTCAACTGCCTTTTTCTACTGAAAGTATTTGAAGTCCTGTAGTCCTGTATTGGGCTCTATTACCATGTTTTGATGGAATGTGTCTGTGTAGTATCCTTATATTGTGTTTTTTTCATTTCAGATTCTTGCTGACAGAGGTTTCACTTTGAAGGACGACTTCGCTGCTCTGGGTGCACAACTTATAACTCCATCTTTCACATGGGGGCAAAAACAGCTGTCAGCAGAACATGTGGCAAATTCTCATGTCACGTCAAACGTCAGAATTCAAATTGGTATCATTGAGTCAGCAGTCAGTTCTCCATCACATGAATGCTTAAGGAATCAGAAATAAGATATTGTTAGTTTTTATAGTTTTATTGTATCTAAAGTAACAAAAGAGGCGTAATAACAGATATATGTTCCCTGCATAGAGTAATAGGTGCCTTGAAGAACTGGTACCACATTCTGGATGGCCCACTCCCTCTGCAACTGGTGGAGAGCTTGAAGGATGAGAGAGAACAGAGAAGAGGCCATAATTGACCGAACTGTACATGTTTGTGGGGCATTAATGAACATGTCTGGCAGCGTTATGTACAACAGTGATTAAATCTTAAAGTAAGGGTACAATAAATGGGCCAAAATTTAATAATAATAGTAATAAATGTGCCATAATTTAATTGGCTGATCCTTAGGGCAAAATACATTGTTATTTTCAACATGCAACTTGTTTTTACACAAGAACTCATTCTTGCATTCTGACTGTACCAGCTGTTGATTGTCTGTCCATAGGTCGCTGATTTACTTCAGTGCTGCTCTACTGGTGCAAACCCTATCACCCTGCCTCTGCTGCATGATATGCCACCTCCTCTTCTGCTGTCTAGAGTACCTTCTCCTCTGCTGCCTGATGTGCCACTTCCTCTGCTGCCTCCTTGGCAGCAACATGTACATATATTTACATAGTCTGTGTTGCACAATTTTTTGAGCACACGTTTTTCATCCCTAATACTATTGGTATGAATTTAAATAAAGTTACAAATTTTACATAGTCGTTAATACTGTAACAAGGTGTTAAAGTATGTGTTACAATGTGGACCAAAGTGTTACTTTAAACATGCTGTGAGCACACAATTTGGAATATAAATACATGAGTTTCATTTAGAAATTACAGTTAAATCGGTGGTGTAGCGGTCTAAGCATCGGCTTTGTGTCGATGCAGTTGCCCACTGGGGACTGGGGTTCGCGCCCCGGTCTCGTCAGATCCGACTATGGCCGGACTCAATGAAGCAGCAATCATTGGCAACGCTGTCTTCGGGAGGGGGGCGGAGTCGGCTTGTGTTCGTCACGTGAATGCGTCTCTGTGTGTGTCAGGAAAAAACAGTGGTTCGGCCTGGAGTCGCCTTGTCACAAAAGTGGGGAGGCGGTCTCCTTCGAGACTGCCGGCCGGAGAAATGCAGTTGGCGAACGCATGCAGTACGAGGGTGGGTGTTTGAATTAAAATAGGGATCGATTAGCCACTAAATTTGGAGAAAAGGGGAAAAATCAGAAATAAATTTATATATATATATAAAAAATTACAGTTAAATATTGACATTTTTTATAACAATTAAATATGTAACTTACAGTGATGCCTTATTTGTTGCCATTTTTACAATCTGATACAAAATAAAACCACCTATCTGTGCATGTTTCAGCTCCTGAAGTTTTGGAAAAATGTAGAATGACCAAAACCTTTCCATTACACTGACTGCATTACTGATGAACTCCTCATCTCTTGTGACCCTGAATATCAGACAAGCCTGAGGAATCCATGTGATGAAATCAGCATATGCCCTTTGGGTGACAAACATCTGCATCTAGATCTGATAAACAAAGCCAATGTACATAGAATTTTCATATACATGCAATTTCAATTAACCAGAGGCTGCCTTGTCGTCTGGCCTCTACCCTTTGACCTGCCCGGTAGTTAGACCTTCTGGATGCAAATGCTCCCACCGGTATAGCTCTCTGGGTCATGGAGACACAAAGCCTCTCTACCACATCAAAGTGGCAGTCATAAGAGAAGACTGTACAGCTGGCACATACACAATCAAATGCAATGCAAGCCTCTTGGCACTAGTATTTACAATGTAGTCATTAATCTGTCTCTAGATGTACGATTATTACACCAAATCTTGAAGCACTATGCTTACTTTAGGTGTACAGTTGTATGTAGGGAAAAATCTTAACACTTATCTGTGTGAAATATGCGTGGCCCCTCTTCAAACTAGTCAGGCTTTCCATGTGTCTTCTATTGTCCTCAAGCCACTGCTGGCATCCGCTAGAAGTGTTTTGCCCCCATCTGTAGGGGCACTTGACTTCTAGTACACCCTCACCACAACACTCACAGGACACATAACCATCACACGAGACTCCCATGTATGGCATGGCCTGGCAAAGTCAGAAGCCAGCCTTCCTGATGACCAGGTTCATGTGTGGTTTGTCTACTGGTGCACAGATGTATATGGTCGATGATATGTTGGCTGTGAAACTTCCAACTCCAAGAGCATAGCGGTATGTGTTGATAGCATCCTGCTCATGGTGTCTCCCCCACTGGATCTATGGCTTCATAATAGGCCTGTGTCTTTGTTGGCATATGTCATTGATTAACGACCTGCCTGGGTTGGCAGCAGTCAGGACATGGTGCACTATGAGGCCTGTAATGCGACCCACTCGCTCCTGATGCCACTGCACACAAGATGCCTGGCTGATGGTTGCTCTCTCCACCTTGTCCACCTCCTCTTCGGTCACTTCATGCAGGCTGAAACACCATGGCTTCTTGGATCATGTGGCAAAAGCTTTGAAAATGTTCAGAACCACTGCATGTGATGATCTGTCAGCCAGCATGGTCAGAAATTGCAGCTGCTGTGAAGTAGAGGCTTTTGGGATTGGGGCTTTCCTTTTTCCTCCTGCTGATGTTTGCTCAGAGTAAAAAGTTATTTCTGCTATTAAACCCCATCCTAACGCAAGCCTCTAATTTAAAAAGAACAGCAGCGACATGGGAACACGACTCACCCAGACTAAAAAGAAGAAGAAGTAGAAACAGTAGTTATAGAAATACCAAGTGTGAAATAGATCAAGCTTAATATTCACAGGCACTCCAGATACACCACTTACCCTGCATGCAGTCGCATGACCTGTCAGAACTGTCCCATCCCTCTGCACGGCAACCCAGGTCTGATGAGGCTTTTCGGTATCTCTCCAGGATGGCTTCACATTGCAGCAAAATAAATAAATGTCACACCCTGACATTTTGTGATGTAACACCACCCCCACAAATCCACTGGTAGAAAAAAGTGTGAGCCTACAGGGACCTGTAATTCTTCAGGGTGCAGTGCAAGTAGATCCCTGTGTGATATAGCACATCGCCAAAACATAGGCTAATAGCATTGAGTAACGTCGCTGCTACAGTCGAAACTGCGCATGGAATTCACTCATTTTTGTCTTAACATGCTAAGATATACTAGTCTTTTATATCATAGCTTTAATGAACGTAGGATACCAATATAGACCGCAGGATGACCGTAGGATACTGAGATTTCAGTCAGTTTGCGTAATCACATCTACGGTTATAGCAAAGTGTCTCCTGCCTGAAGACTCAATCAGTTTTCCCCCATGCCAACTCCGCCCTCACCACGCCCCCAACTATGACTAGACACTGACTGTATCTATTGACGCAAGGGTGCACTCTCAAATAAGTCGGAATAAACAACTAAAAAAAGTATCACCTGTAAAAAAAAAGAAAGAAAAAAAGTATATTTTTAGGCAATGTTTCTAATTCATGTAAAAAAAAAAAAATAAAGCCCATCGTTGACTACTACTTAATGAGCAAGGCAATTTGGATATGAAACCGATCAGTTTTCCGTCGTTACACCACTGCATTGTTTATAAGGGTGGGGATACCTGCAGTCAGTTGAGACTGGAGAGGTCTTTTTTTTCTTCTTTTTTTTTTAAATTGGATATATGTGTTAGTTTGGATGTGTGTTCTTGAAGTTCTTCTAGTTTATGTGTTTTTGTGTTGCATTGCTGTGGTCTGGGGGAAATTATATTTCGTTTCATTTCTACCATACAGCTCTAAATTATCTAATACCACAACTACACTTTCCCTATCGCTTCCTGTAACTATTCTGTCATCTGCATTCTGATAAACTAAACTCACCTGCCCCCCTGGTAACTACTACTACTTTCGCCTGCTTCCGTTAGGGGTCAACACAGCGGATCACCCGTTTCCCTTTCTTCCTTTCTTCTGCATCTTCCTCTGTCACACCAGCCACCTGCATATCCTCCCTCACCACATCCATAAACCTCCTCTTTGGCCTTCCTCTTTTCCTCTTCCCTGGCAGCTCCATATTCAGCATCCTTGTCCCATAATACCCAGCATCTCTTCTCCACACATGCCCAAGCCAACTCAGTCTTGCCTCTCTTGCTCTGTCTCCAAACCGTCCAACTTGAGCAATCCCTCTATTATACTCATTCCTAATCCTGTCCTTCTTCGTCACTCCCAGTGAAAATCTTAGCATCTTCAACTCTGCCACCTCCAGCCCCGCCTCCTGTCTTTTCGTCAGTGCCACTGTCTTCAAACCATATAACAGCTGGTCTCACAATCATCTTGTAAACCTTCCCTTTAACTCTTGCTGGTACCCTTCTGTCGCAAATCACTCGACACTCTTCTCCACCCACTCCACCCTGCCTGCTCTCTTCTTCACCTCCTTTCTGCACTCCCCTTTACTTTGGACAGCTGACACCAAGTATTTAAACTCATACACCTTTGTAACCTCTACTCCTTGCATCCTCACCATTCCACTGCCCTCCCTCTCATCCACACATAGGTATTCCATTTTTCGCAGGTCTTTCCATCTTTGAGAAGTTTGTAGGACCGAATAATGAGAAAGTAAAGCTTGGATCATTTCTTGTCCTGGCTTGGTTGCGAATAAATTGTGAGAAGAATGCAAAAGGAGGAAAGGCAACATTGTGGATATACTTGTATTGTGACCCCACAGTGATCCACTTTTCTTGTAATCCATATGGCAGCTTTTCCACAATGGGGTTGATGCCGCATGCAGTGTCAAGATATCCAAGTCCAGGTAAATAACCCTCTTCTTTTGCTATTTTCAGCTCCATGAGAAGGTTGGCAAGTTCCTGAAGCTTCGGATGTTCTTTGTTGGAGATTTTGGGAAACTCCTCAATTATCTGAAATAACGTGCCTTCTATTGCCTCAGGTGCACGATAGGTCTCTACAATACATGTCTGTGAATGTTCTCATTCATCCAGGTCATGGTTATCCAAAGGAGTTGAATCAAGTGCAACTGGACAATACGTTTCCACACCATGGAGAGGCCTGCTGTCGGGTTTTCAGCATGTACAGAGCTTATTATTTTTGCCTGTTTCAATGACTTAGGTCCTAGCCACTTAATTAGAATATCTAGCTCTTCTCTTGCAGACAGGGTCAAACCTTGGGCGATGCTGGTAAAAGATGATTTCCATCCCCAGTAGTTTTGTGGGCAATCATCAAACCTTTGTAGACCTGATGTCACAATTTCTCTTTTGGTCAGATACTTGAGTGTATCTGACATGACTAGCATCTCAATAAAGGAAGTTTGCTCTGTGGTTCACAGTTCTGTTTTGGCACAGGACCTGGTTGCTCAGGCACAAACTTAAAAGTTGAAGGAGAGAGGGACCAGTCCCCGGATAGGCTGGCTGCTTCTCAGGGGTTGGAAGTTGGAGTTTGAGTGCATTAAGTCCATAGCAAATGGTCGACCACAAACAGTATGATTAATTTTTGACTCTTGTATCATGAAATTCATCCAGATGTCCTGTATATAGTGTGGCTTGACTACTTTGTGCATGGGAAAAGCCTTGTACATACTCACTGGTACGCTGTGCCGGACTGTAGCAGGGGACTGGAATATTCTCTTCTTTGCAAGATGGTTTGTCATCTTCTATAGCAGCCTCCAAAACGGCAGCTTCAGCCGAAGTGTAGCAGCCCCCAGATGCAGTTTATGCCCTTAAATTACCTCAGTAGCCATGTTTTGATTTGTTGTTTGATTTGCTAATGTATGCTTGATTTGTGTTTAAAGTTTATCAGTTATGTTGCATGTATAGCTGATATTGGTTTGTTTTCTTTTTAGTATGAGTTTCTTCCTTTGCTCTGAATTGGTTAGTTGTTTGCTGAGTGTGAGGAGGCAAGTGGACTGATTGGGATTATCTGTTGCAGGTGTGCTGTTACATGAAGATAGAAGCCCTGTGTGCATTCTGGAGTTGGAGCAGCACGGAGAAGGTATTATGACCGGAAAGTTGTTGTAAAGTTACTATTTGTTGTTTTATTACAACTTGATTTTATTAAGATTCGCTGATCCTAAGCATTTTAGATTGACATCACCGTGACGGCACCCCGGACAGTGCGAGTTGTAACTGGAGACAAACTTCATTGTTTGGTGTAGTAGCTTTTAATCATCTGATCCGTACTGTACCAATTCTGTCGTTTTTAATTGGGATGCATCTCTTAATTTTGCTGTATATTGAGGGGTTCTTTTTGACATTGTTCAATGCCTGGGAGTGCTTTTTAGTCCATTGGTATAGCTGCCTTCTTATAAGACACTGATTTGTTCCATTTATGTTATTTATTGTGTTTACTCTTTGTATTGTCTGGGGTTTGTCTTTTACCTATTTGTCTTTGTCTGTTATGGACCCTGAGTCTGCAATAAAGTTTTGAATTTAATTTAATTGAATAACACTGCTGGTTTGAATGTTTGTCATAACGTGGATCTATAATTAACGTTTGATATCAAGTTAAATTAAATGTGTGAGAGGCTGGCTTCAATTCACCACCTCACCAACTGCATCGCCAATTCCCCCCGTCTCCAAAATGTTCGTACACATGGGTCAGAGTTTACGTACAGGTGTGCACGTTCTTCCATCAAGTTTGTTTTTATAGCTCACAGCGGTTATAAATGAGACATAACCATTGCGCTCAGTTGTGGAGCGTGCCATCGGCCTCCTCAAATGCCGATGGCGGTCTTCAGATGACTCGGATGTCAGACTTTTTTACAAGCCGACAAAAGTCTGCAACATCATCAGGACGCGTTGCGTTCTGCACAACATGGCTCTGAGGATTGACATTCCTCTCCCTCCTGGCTCCCCCCCCCCCCCCCCCCCCCAGCATGAGGACCCTGACCCACAGTCCCCTCCCCGACAACTAGCCTATCAACAGGGAGCAAGGGTCCGTGAGGATGTAATGCGGTGTTTGTAAAAAGACAGCAATCACGCTTGATATCACAGCTCTTATTTGTTTCAGCTCATCTGCTATAACATTAATTGCACTGATAGTGCAATTAATATCATAGTGCTAAAAATGTAATGAAACATAATCCAGTGTTTACAAGTTGTCTATCTTTTACTTAGACTGTAAACTCTTGAAATTTTGACTCTTTCTTAAAATGGGGTTTTTGATCTTGTACTGTAAGACAGAAGAAGGGCATAGACGCAGGAATCGGCAAGACCTTGAAAAATTAAACGTTCTCGTTGGTCTTTACAGGGTTACCCTACAAACTAAGGGTGATATCCATCCATCCATCCATTATCCGAACCGCTTATCCTGCTCTCAGGGTCGCGGGGATGCTGGAACCTATCCCAGCAGTCATTGGGCGGCAGGCGGGGAGACAACCTGGACAGGCCACCACACACACCATCATCATCATCGGCGGTCACTCGGGGTCGAGTATGACTGTCCTTCTTGGTTCTTGTGGGTCTTCAGGTGGGCGAAGAGGCCAATCCTGGAGCCGCATATTTTGGTGCAGTGTGGGCAGGGGTAATTGTGGGATTGGTTTTGGCCTTTTTGGTGGAAACTCCCTCCTTTCTGAGTCTGCGCTTGTCTTCTGCAGCACGTCGGAGATCATTATTATAAAGTGCAGCTCCTTCCCGGACAAGTTTTCTCCAGGTCGCCCTGTTGGTTGCTGTGTCTTCCCAGGTCTTAGGGTCTATGTGGCATTTTTTGATGTTCGTTTTGATGTTATCCTTATACCTTTTCTTTTGACCACCCGGGGCACGTTGTCCTGTGAGAAGCTGAGAGTATAGGACTTGTTTTGGAAGGCGAGAGTCAGGCATACGGATGACATGGCCAGTCCATCTGAGCTGGTGTTGGGCAATGGTGGCAGTGATAGCGGGAATGTTAGCCTCCTCCAGGACGCTGGTGCGTCTATCTTCCCAGGTGATCTTGAGGATCTTTCGGAGGCACCTCTGATGATGTGCCTCTAGTGCCTTCAGGTGCCTGCTGTACGTGGTCCAGGATTCTGATCCATACAGTAGGGTGGGCAACACTACCGCTTTGTAGACCAGAATTTTCGTTCTGGCCTGGAGGTCTCGGTTTTCAAAGACCCTTTTCCTCAGTCTTGAGAAAACCCCACTGGCACAGCTGAGGCGGTGGTGTATTTCCTCATCAATATTAGCTTTGGATGATAGGAGGCTTCCGAGGTATGTAAAGTGGTCCACATTTTCCAGTCTGGTTTTGTCAACATAGATAGTTGGGGGTGGAGCAGGGTTATTTGTGTTGGGTGGTGGCTGGTAGAGGATCTGGGTCTTTTTTAAGTTAAGGGCCAGACCAAGCTGCTTGTATGCCTTGGCAAAAGCATCCAGAATGCACTGTAGGGCCTCTTCTGAATGGGCCACAAGGGCATTGTCATGGGCATACTGCAACTCCATGATGGATACGGTGGTGGCTCTGCTTTTAGCCCTGAATCTGTTGATGTTCAGGAGTTGTCCGTCGGTTCTGTACATGATTCTGACTCCTTGTGGCAGGTGTTTACCCATAAGATGGAGGATAGCAGAAATGAAAATGGAGAACAGGGTAGGAGCAATGACACAGCCCTGCTTGACTCCAGTGTGAACCCTGAAGGGTTCCGTTTCATCTCCACTGCCACTGAGTGCTGTGGCTGACATATTGTCATGCAATAGTCTCAGTATCCAGATGTATTTGTCCGGGCAGCCAATTTTTGCCAGAACCAGCCACAGAGCCTGACAATTCACAGAGTCAAAGGCTTTGGTGAGGTCTATGAAAGCCATGTAGAGTGGTTGATTTTGTTCCCGGCATTTTTCCTGTAGTTGGCGAAGCAGTGAAAATCATGTCCATGGTACCTCTATTTGGGCGAAATCCACTCTGAGACTCAGGGAGAATGTTTTCTGACAGGGCGAGGAGTCTATTAGCCAAAACCCGGGCGAGAGTTTTACCAGTGGTGGATAGGAGGGAAATGCCACAGTAATTTCTGCAGTCTGCCTTGTCTCCCTTCTTAAAGATGGAGACAACGAGGGCATCCCCAAGTTGTGCAGGGATTTCCTCATTTTCCCATATTTTGAGGAGCAGGGCGTGGACGTGACTAAGGAGAACTGGCCCACCATCCTTCAGGATTTCTGCTGGGATGCCGTCAGGTCCAGTGGCCTTGTTGTTCTTCATCTTCCTTATGACATCCTGCACCTCATTCCGACTGGGTGGTGCTCCCATATTCTCATTGATGGGTTGTTGAGGGAGTTGGTCAAGGGCCTCCATCTCAGTAGTTGTGACCCTGTTCAGTAGCTCCTCATAGTGCTCTTTCCATCTGTTGGTAATTGACTCATTGTCTTTCAGCAGCATTAGCCCATCTTTGGAGCGAAGGGGGGCTAGACAACGGTGGCTGGGGCCATATACCGCTCTTGTGGCATCAAAGAAACCTCTGGTATCCCCACAGTCAGCAAGCTGCTGGATCTCCAGAGCCTTCCTTGTCCACCACTGGGTCTTCAGTTGCCTAACCTGAGATTGAACAGCTGCCTTTGCTATGGCATGTGCTACTCTTTTAGCCTTGCAGTTGATGTCATTTTGCCGGGAAATGAAAGTTTGCCGCTTGATGTCAATGAGCTGTTGGGTTTCGTTGTCATTCTCATCGTACCAGTCTTGATGATTCCAGGTTTTGTAACCAAGAGTGCTTTTGCAGGAGTTCATGGTGATAGACCTAAGCAGGTCCCAGTGTGTATCAATATCTTCTGGGTATTGCTTGGGCAGAGCAGCGCTGAGAGTAGCCTGGAGCTGTTCTCGAAAGGTGGTGTCACCCAGCCGTTCGATGTTGAGCTTTGGCTGGCACAGTCTTTTTTGCACCCTTCTTTTCCGCGTAAGACTGATGGACATGATGGAGCGGATGAGGCTTTGGTCTGTCCAGCAGTCATCCGCACTGGTCATCGCTCTGGTGTTAAGCACATCATGGCGGTCTTTGGCGCGGACGACTATGTAATCGATGAGGTGCCAGAGCTTAGAGCGAGGATGCATCCAGGATGTTTTGAGTTTATTCTTTTGGCGGAAAAGTGTGTTGGTGATGACCAGGCTGTGTTCTGAGCACTTTGATAGCAGTAATATGCCATTGGAGTTCGTGTTGCCCACTCCTTCCTTCCCGATAGTACCTCTCCATAGATTGTGGTTTCGTCCCACCCTCGCATTGAAATCTCCAAGCAGAATTAGCTTGTCCTCCTTGGGGACTTTGGTTAAGATGTTGTCCAGGTCAGCATAGAAGGCCTCCTTCACTTCATCCTGTGCATCAAGTGTTGGAGCGTAGGCACTAACAACAGTGGCCTTTTGGCCACCTGCGAGCGTCAGGCGTATGGACATTAGGCGTTCATTGATGTCCACAGGGAGTTCGGAGAGGTGGTTGATGAGGCTGTTCTTAATATCAAAACCCACACCGTGGATCCTTGGCTCATCAGCAGGTTTTCCTTTCCAAAAGAAAGTGTATCCGCCTTTTTCCTCCTTCAGCTGCCCTTCATTAGCCAGTTGGGTTTTGGAGAGTGCTGCTATATCGATCCGGAATCTCCTTAGCTCCCTTGCGATGATGGCAGTTCGCCTTTCGGGTCGATCACTGTGTTTGTTGTCCATGAGGGTCCGCACGTTCCAGGTTCCAATGCAAGTTTGCTTCTGTTTATGTTTCTGACCGCTTAGTGGTGATCCTTCTGGGTGCGGTAGCCCAGACAGGAGTTTTTGAGGCAGGCTATCTTTAGGGCACCTTTTCCAGCCCCTTCCCCTACTGGGGTGAGCAGAGTGGATCCTAAATAGGGCTGCTCAGTCGTGGGTACAGCTGCCGAAAAGCTCTTTCTGCCTCAGCCCAAGAGCTTAGCGACTGAATCAGACACCCACCGCCTGTGTGTCAGGTTGTGGCTAGGAGCTGCCAGACTTCACGGTCCTGCCCCCGTCACCACTTCCTGATCGCCACAGGACTTTGTCCGGAATGTTAACGGTCTGATTCCCTTTCGGGAGGATGCCTGTGCGTGGCATCTTTTAATGTGGGGAGGCTGGTGCACAGGTAGCCTCCACACAGTCCTTGGCATAGAAAGGCCAGGATCCAGTGGCATGGAGACCAAGACAACTGGGGGCCCTTCTTTGCTGCAGCCTTCTTCCGCCTTTGCGGCCGTTGTGGTGCTCCTCACAGCCACCATCTTCCGCCCACTCCGCCGTTGAGGACTTATTTGCTATTAACCCATAGCTGGGGCAGTGGTTGAGAGACGCCAGGGCGTGTCCACACACCGATGGGCCTGTGCGCCTTCTCTCTGGGGCCCACTGCTGCTCCGAGATCCCCTGCAGTTTGGCCTGAGACCGCAAAGTACCCAGTTGCCATGTGTGGCCACGAGGAGGCACTGCAGAAGTCTTGGCGATGGAGAGGCTATGTACCGGCAGGAGGAGACTTACGCACTCGACTCCTCTTTTCACCCCCTACAAGAGGGCTAGCTGGCAGCAGTAGCTGAAAACAGAAAGAAGCAAGCAGAAGCAGCATGCACTAACTACAAGCACTACTGCCCCAGTACTACTGCACTGACGCGTCACACACGCCCTGTGTGCTGTCACACACACACACACACATTCGTACCTAGGGGCAATTTAGTACGGCCGATTCACTTGACCTACATGTCTTTGGACTGTGGGAGGAAACCGGAGCACCCGGAGGAAACCCACCCAGACACGGGAAGAACATGCAAACTCCACACAGGACGACCCCCAAGGTTGGACTACCCCGGGGCTCGAACCCCAGACCTTTTTGCTGTGAGACGACCGCGCAAACCACTGCGCCACCGTGCCGCCCTAAGGGTAATATTATCATTGTTATTATAATTCAGCTTTGTATACACAGTTGTGAAATGAAAAGTATTTGCTTCATGTTAATGCAGATTTTAGAAAATCTCTACTTTCACATTTTTCTTATACTTTATCTAAAACTTATTCAACTTTTTTTTATAAATGCAGTCTTTAAACGATAATTTTTTTTTAAAGTAAAAAAAGTTGCCATGACGGTGTCTCTTTGTGTCTGTAGGACAGCGTCAGTCAGAACCCGGCCACTTTCAGACGCGCCATGTGCACAGGACGCACTGGTGCTGCGGAGAACCGGACGCTCTGTGGCTACAGCCCCTCCGCCGGGACTCTCCTCGCCGGGAACCTCCTCACCGCCGACCGCTCCCAACTCTGGAAGAACTAAAGGACACAACACATTAGCCCGTCTGTGGTTTCAGCCATGTCCGTTTCTCCCTCCTTCTCCGACACTATGCCACGCACACTTGCTTCTCTGAGAATTGAGGCTATTTGACTGCTGGGATACACTGTAAAAAAAACAACAAAAAAAACCAAAACAACGTAAAAAAACAGTCAATGACTGGCAGCTACGGCTGCCAAACAAAAACCGTAAAATTAAAGTAAACTATCCTAATCAAATTAAATCCAGAAACATTACTTTTACAGAAATTTTCATTTAATGCTCTGCAGAAAAATACCCTTATTTTACAGATTTTTCCTAAATTATTACGATCAAACACTTTTAATAAAGTGACAATGCTAAGAGTTCTGCAGAAAAATACCGTTATTCCATAGATTTTTCCTAAATTATTATGATCAAACACTTTTAATAAAGTGACAATGCTAAGAGTTCTGCAGAAAAATACCGTTATTCCACAGATTTTTTCCTAAATTATTACGATCAAACACTTTTAATAAAGTGACGATGCTAAAAGTTCTGCAGAAAAATACCTTTATTCTACAGATTTTTCATAGATTATTACAATCAAACACTTTTAATAAAGTGACAATGCTAAGAGTTCTGCAGAAAAATACCTTTATTCTACAGATTTTTCCTAAATTATTACAAACACTTTTAATAAGTCTTAAAAACCACCTTAAAAAACAGTCTGACTGGCAGGTACGACTGCCAAACAAAAACCCTAAATATGTTCACTGTTAATTATTATCAATTAAAGTAGGGTGGGGAACTTAATTACAAATGAAATACACACCACTGTTGATTCTAAAACCCCTTTATTTAATGTATTGAGTTGTAAATTTACAATATCAACCAATTATTCACAAACAGTTCTTCAGATCCCCCCAGGAGGAATTGAAAAACTAAAAATTCTATTTCTCCATATGTGTATCTTGTCTGTTAACAGTACTATCATGATGAGGTCATGATTTCACCTTTGAAACAGGTGGAGAGTTTTTGGGCTGAGGGGGTTGTGGTCTGTTGTTTTTTAGCTTGTATTTTCCATTTCAGTTTTGTTTTCCACATTATTCTCCTGACCCTTGGGGGCTCTGTATACTGTCGTTCTGATAATATTTGTAGTATTTGTGGACAAGCATTACATTCTTGATTTAGAACCCTAAATATGCAGTGTACTACTAAGTAAAATCAAAACATACCAAAGGTCAATGAATCTGTACCAGAAGTGACAGTGCAACGTAGCAGATAAAGAAGAATCCTCCTCCAAATTTCCAGTAATCAGCTGGATCTTTGGTGCATCTGGGGGTGGGGGAAGGGGAAAAGGAAAAAGTAAGATCCACTGAAAAGTCCTTACTATAAAAAGTAAGGTTTTTTTTTTTTACCATTTATTTAAACAACCATGAGGAGTTTGCAGTTTGCTATTTTGGGGTGTGACCTTTTTTCTTTTTTTGCAACTTTCGAAAATAAAAGCCATAAATATGGTGTGAAGATGTGTCACTACACCCTATGGTTTAATTGATTGAGTGGGGATATGGGGTTCGAATCCCACCTCTGGCAGGACATTTTCACTTACCAACAAACTTCTTTTCTTTCAAACAAATTTAGTTTGTTTAAAACTGCAAGTGAGAGACAAACTTGTTTGTTTCTTTAAAACACAAAATTAGCAATGGATTTTGTGTCTTTCAGACTGAAATTAAAACAGGATAAGGCTGACTGTATGTATTGTCAATGGCAAGAGACAAATAATTTTTTGATCCTGTTTGAATTGAGCCTTGATTCACACATACAGTATGATGTTGTCGATTTAAAAGATAATTTTGCTAGTCAGGGAAGTCAAAGTTTATTGTAAAACTATTATTGAAGTAAAAGCCTGTGAAAATACGTAATTATAAAGACGACACGGCCACGACTCACATACGTGACGTTGTCTCGTTCAACATTCACAGAAAGCCAGTCCTACAAGCAGCTCTCACGGACTTAACTGCCTAACTCTTCTTTCACAGCGCTGCAGCTCTCAATAACAGCAGACTTGTAGTCATTTTCATCTCTTTTAATACTTTTTCCCTCATTATGTGTCGAGCTAATGGCCATGTCGCTGTTAATGACTACATGGTTCTTTACTATATCTACGACAAGCTACGACTTTTTTTACTTGTAAAATTATCTTTTAAAATGACAAACATCATGTGTGATTCACGGCTCAATTCAAACAGGCTCAAGAAATAATTTGTCTCTCACCATTGACTGCCATACAAAACTCTTCTGAAATAAGGTCCCATGGGGTACACCAGAAGGGGCGTCACTTCGGCTCTCTATTATTGTAGTAAAACTATTTACAAATGTGTGCGGAGAGTTGTGTCTGTATCGATTGTAAATGTGAAAAAGAATCACACGCACACAAATCACCACACACATTTGCAAATCTTCTGCGGCAGAAGTGTAGCAAAAGTCACGTGTGAAAAGACAGCCAATTGAGAGGCCCATGTGAGTTGTAAATTATGACTTGTCTGTATTTCCAGCTCTTGGAGCAAAATATTTAGACTTTTCCACCAAGGCTTTTAAAGATTTGTCTACACTTACAGATCTCCATCATAATGTAAGGGATAGTGGATAACATTGACTAATATCTTGTCTTATATACACTCACCGGCCACTTTATTAGGCACACCCGTCCAACTGCTCGTTAACGTAAATTTCTAATCAGCCAATCACATGGCAGCAACTCAATGCATGTAGGCATGTAGACATGGTCAAGACGATCTGCTGCAGTTCAAACCGAGCATCAGAATGGGGAAGAAAGGTGATTTAAGTGACTTTGAACGTGGCATGGTTGTTGGTGCCAGACGGGCTGGTCTGAGTATTTCACAAACTGCTGATCTACTGGGATTTTCACGCACAACCATCTCTAGGGTTTACAGAGAATGGTCCGAAAAAGAGAAAATATCCAGTGAGCGGCAGTTCTGTGGGCGAAAATGCCTTGTTGATGCCAGAGGTCAGAGGAGAATGGCCAGACTGGTTCGAGCTGATAGAAAGGCAACAGTAACTCAAATAACCACTCATTACAACCGAGGTATGCAGAAGAGCATCTCTGAACGCACAACACGTCGAACCTTGAGGCAGATGGGCTACAGCAGCAGAAGACCACACCGGGTGCCACTCCTGTCAGCTAAGAACAGGAAACTGAGGCTACAGTTCGCACAGGCTCACCAAAATTGGACAATAGAAGATTGGAAAAACGTTGCCTGGTCTGATGAGTCTCGATTTCTGCTGCGACATTCGGATGGTAGGGTCAGAATTTGGCGTCAACAACATGAAAGCATGGATCCATCCTGCCTTGTATCAACGGTTCAGGCTGGTGGTGCTGGTGTAATGGTGTGGGGGATATTTTCTTGGCACACTTTGGGCCCCTTAGTACCAATTGAGCACCGTGTCAACGCCACAGCCTACCTGAGTATTGTTGCTGACCATGTCCATCCCTTTATGACCACAGTGTTCCCATCTTCTGATGGCTACTTCCAGCAGGATAACGCGCCATGTCATAAAGCTCGAATCATCTCAGACTGGTTTCTTGAACATGACAATGAGTTCACTGTACTCAAATGGCCTCCACAGTCACCAGATCTCAATCCAATAGAGCACCTTTGGGATGTGGTGGACCGGGAGATTTGCATCATGGATGTGCAGCCGACAAATCTGCAGCAACTGCGTGATGCTATCATGTCAATATGGACCAAACTCTCTGAGGAATGTTTCAAGTACCTTGTTGAATCTATGCCACGAAGGATTAAGGCAGTTCTGAAGGCAAAATGGGGGTCCAACCCGGTACTAGCAAGGTGTACCTAATAAAGTGGCCAGTGAGTGTATATTGCAGTTGATACTTACTAATGGTAGACTTGTCTCTCCGTTGGGTGCCTGTTCTCTGCCATGAACCTTGTTCCAATGCTTGATGTACAAAAAATATAAACAAATTTCTCATCATTAGCAGTTATCAGTATTCGAAATGAGAATGTAAAAAATGTTCAGAAATAAACAGGCAGTTACACATACACAGCACACATGCATAAGGCCAAATATAACATCTCTGTAACATCTCTCCAAGACAAGCATAAGCCTTATCATATACTGTATTTCTGTGTAATTTAGGGGGGAGCTGATGTAAAACTCTTCAAAGCAGTTTGATATCCAAGTCCAGTGTGTAGTATTTTGTGGTATTTACTCCATATAGGGGACCTGACAGAAATGGAATATAATATTCATACGCAGTTTTTCTTAGCATATAACTGCATGAAAATAAGAATCAGGCCGGCTGTGGCTCAGGGGGTAGAGTGGTCGTCCAATCAGATGGTTCGATCCCTGACTCCTCCTGTCCACATGTTGAAGTGTCCTTTGCTCCCGATGGTTGTGAACTGCGTGGTCACCTATCGATATCAGTGAGTGTGTGCGGCAATAAATTGCACATGGCCTATCACAATACAAGACAATAACTAGAAATACCTCAAGGCAGTTTTATGCCTCTGCGCAGATATTATTTTGAAGTTGACATTCATGTGTGTCCAGATGCATATAACATATGTAGTGAAGAATGATTTATTTTTTTTAAATAATGTAGTGTATATTTTCGTCAAAATTGAGAATATTACTTCATATATGTAGTTACAATAAGTAAATGTCAGAGAAAAATATGCTGTTGTCAGTTAAAATGTGATGTGCGTTGCGTTGTAATGCCATTGTGAGTGATTTTAATGTCTTATTGTTAATATGATTTTAGTTTGTTATAAACATCCAGATTATGTGCTCATTGTTTTTGGTGTGTTGAGGTCAGTAACATTCATGAGAGAATACGGAACCATTGTTGAATATCATTTAAACTTATTTAAGGAGTCACAGTGACCTTGACCTTTGGGCAGTTAGCCCTCGAGTCCAAGTGAATGTTTGTGCCAAATTTGGAGAACATTTCTGAAGCTGTTTTTGAGATATCGCATCTACAAGACATGAGGTCACAGTGATCTTCACCTTTGACCTCCAAAATCTAATCTGTTCATCTTTGAGTACAAGGGAACATTTATGCCAAATTTGAAGAAAGTCCCTTAAGGCGTTCTTGAGATATTGCGTTCACAAGAATGGGACATATGGACAGACGGACAATCTGAAAACTTAATGCCTCCCGGCCCTGGCTATCGCCAGTGCAGAGGCACAAGAATTTGGATATAAATATGATCATTCCCACGGTCGTAATATCTATCCAAAAAAATTGCAATATGATTTTTTTTACCATATTGTGCAGCCCTATTTGTGTATAATACAGGCACTTACTTTAAGAATTGTATATTTAATCGCATGTTGTTATCTGCCTACCCTACACACACCAAACTTCAGATCAAATCGAAAATACTTCACACCACTGAGTAAATGTATCATTTCATGTGTCAATATGTGTTTCGATGTGTGTGAGAAGAGGAAAGGGTATTACCTGCAGGTTGAGTGAAAGCCTGCAGTGAAGTTGTGGAAACTAACAGCCCCACAATACATCACAGCATCTCCCCGGGCACTTCTGGAGCTCATGCTGCATTTTCCCTTTTGCAAAGACAGAGGACAGAGACAGGATAGGTCATGTTATCTTTCTTCTGCTATTTTCTCAACTACTTGAACAACACCAAATGAGAGATGAGGATGGTAGTTATGCTAAGCAAGCACAGTCATTCAATCTCTTAGACTGATCAGGATTTTTTAATGGGGCAAATAGTATGATTTATGTAAATAACTTGAAAACATTCACATCTTTTATCGTCTTAGAATGACCTGTAGTATAGGCTGTATATATAAATTACTTACCTTTCCCTCTGACAATCATCACCTTGCCTTGATGAGCATCTCTGGAATTAGAATGAAAAGTATCAGTGAATTTACATAGTATGTATATACGTAGGTACATGGAACTTAACATAAATGTTGATTCATTCCAACTTGGATGTATTGCTAGGTATTCATTAAGTGATAAAATATCCATTAATCAAGCAGTTGCATTTTGGCTGGTAAAACAAGGTGTGAAATAGGTCATCTAAAGCTTATAAGGGTGGGATAGGCAGGGGACATACACACAAAAGTTTCCAGTGTTGTGTTAATGTACAGTAAAATGTACATTTAATTAATTTATATTTAATCTAATTTAATGTACATTTTCAGTCAGCATATTGAGAAAAACCCACGAATTAATGTTAACTTACTGCTACTGAAGTAATTTAAGGCAGACATCGGTTCATGGCAGACACTTAAGGACGTCACCTTGGTCTTTGGGAAACTGATCAACATTCTTCACCATTTTCTGACAGATACGACAGACAGACAGTTACGATGTAACGTGTGCTCTGCTGCTCACGTCATGTTCACGTATTAGACATTTACACCTTGTTTTCCTGGCTGAGTTGTGCCACTGCTTTAATTCTTTTATCATGTAAACACACACCCTTTTCAAAATAACTAATTGAATGTGCACGAATCACACAAATGACTTATTGAGGATTCAAAACGGCGATTTTCGCCGAAAGGTGACAAGTTTGCATCCCTGACACACACACACACACACACACGGAGAGAGAGAGAGAGAGAGAGAGAGAGAGAGAGAGAGAGAGAGAGAGAGAGAGAGAGAGAGAGAGAGAGAGAGAGAGAGAGAGAGAGAGAGAGAAGCAACTGCGTTAATGACATGACAAAGACTCGCTGCCTGCAAACAGGCAAACAAAGCCTCTCGTTTAAACCACATTTAATATTAACACCACGAATCAGGCCAACAAGCTAACTAACTTTGTCACCTGTGACTTTACTTAATTTAACGTTACTTAATGGTTAACTAGCTAATCTGTTTGACAACATCATCACTGTAAGTTAGGGAATGAACACAAACATTGCGTTTGGTTATAAATTTACAGCAAATAGCAGGGAAATGCTTCCTTACCTGACATAGCAGCAGGAGAACGGTTATAACCGCGAAGTTCACTTAGCTAATGTTAGCTAGCTGACCAAACATCCGTCTGACCCTTCAACTGTCCATACTCCTTTTTTTTTTTTTTTGTTCTCCGTCGAAATCCCACAACTCGGATTCGGTCAAAATAAAAACATGGCAAGCAGATGTAAAATAATCCAGGTAATAATCCAGGTAATCCACTAGTGGTCAGATAGTCCACGAGTGGACCGACTGACGCTAGCGCCGGACCCAACTGACGCAGCGGATCGGTATCCAACTTCGGACGGCGAAGCCCGAAAAAACGCACAATTTGGCGACTTTTTGTCTTGCTAGTTAAGTTAGCTATGTTGCCGTTTTCGTTAAAAGCTGCCGTGTTTTTGGCATGCTATATTCGCTAGCTTCCAACTGTAGCCTAGCTTTAGCTTCCAACTGCCGGTGTTTCTTTAAGTCCCTTCAAACTGAGGACGTGTCCGTACTTTTGACGGCGAAAAACTGCGTCCAACTTCGGTCGCTTCCGACGACAGACAGACATACAAAGCGAACGTCGCCCAAAGGTGGATTCTATGGGATGTGGCAGCTTTTTCGTACCCGAGGTTATAAATTACCGATTTGTGTTCCCAAATATCAACGTATCTGAATTACATTTTGTATTTCACCGGTTATTTTCAAAAAAAGGCGCGCACAGTTGTCATTGGCCAGTTTTCTTGATGACAGCCACATCAGCCAATCATGTTCATTCAAAATTTCCCCATCAACAAGTACACCGATTTAATTACAGTTTTAATGTAAAAGTACACATAAATCTAAAACTAATAAGATTTAGCTTAAAATTACAGAGAAAAACGTTAGATTGTTAGTATGGACTTAAACCTTTATATAACAAGCTACATATTTCATTACAGGTTGAATGTATAATTACATGCAAATATAAAAATAATAAGATTTACCTTAAAATTACAGAGAAAAGTGTTAAGATTGTTAGTATGGACATGAACTTTGATATACCAGGCTACATACTTAATTACAGATAATTAGTCATTTTACGTGAATTTGTATGTAATTTAAGAAAACAGAAAAGATAATGTAAAATCAATATAGTATTTTTCTGTAAAAGAATGAGAAATAAATGTAGTTTGTCATTACTGTCATAATACTTAAAATAACAGACGGATTGTTGATTTACAGATAATGTCTGTAAGTTTACAGTTTTGTACACTATTTTTAAAGAACAGCAAAACTATTGTAAAAAATTAGATTCATATAATGTAAAATTAGGATTTTTTTTTACTGTGTAGGCTCCAGCATCCCCGCCACCCTGAGAGCAGGATAAGCAGTTAGGATAATGGATGGCTGGATGGTTTTCCAGCGGCGTGAGCTCAGGTGTGCCCTTGCCCCCACCAGTATGCCTCCACCTTCAGATCTAACCACTTTTTTAAATTTCTGGTACTGTCCTCTCTGTTCCAGTCACTGCATTAACCGCAGCAGCAACATGTTGCCACTCAGTGCATTTTCTTTTGTTTGTGACCCCACTGCTGAGGCCACCAAGCTATATCTGCTTTCTGACCTCCACCTCACCCACAAGCACCTCGATATCTGTGTAAGAAAAAAAATCGTTCCCTTCCTCTTCCTCTCGGTTGTTGCCACCGTAACATACCATCAGGCGCGGATCTACGGGGTGGCAAGGGGTGGCAGCTGCCACCTCTGGGACACAGTCTTGCCACCCCTGTTGCCACCCCATTTATAAATCAGATAATATGTTTTTAAAGTATATTTTATGTACATGCATGGCGAAGGTCTATGAGACCCGCACCAAGCTCATCTCAAACAGAAGTCGCCGATTTAGAATCCCCCACCCCCTCACAGGCGCGGATCTACGGGGTGGCAGCTGCCACTTCTGGGACACAGTCTTGCCACCCCTTTGCCACCCCAGGAAAAAAATCTCTAGATCCGCCACTGCATACCATTGATCAGCAGGCTCACTTATATGCATCAGCATTCATGTGGTGCTTTGCAGTGACTATAAGTAACCCACCCATAAAATAGTGGTTTAGTTTCAAATGTGTCACCACTATACAAAGATACACACAAACATTGCAGACAATTACTAGACAGCACTCATGCATAGTCTATATAAGGAAATCTCTTTGACGTTGGCGCCCCCTAGGCCTCACTGACAGTGCATGTGCGCACTTGTCGTTCAGAAAACCTTTGATGGGAGACGGTTTGCTGAGTGCGATTGTTGGAGAGAAATATACTGTCTGCTGCACTTCGGTGTTGTGATTTCACAAGCCAACACCTGTCTGAAATATTATTTTGTGAAATAGCATGTGTGGATGTGACCTGCGCTGGAGAACGGGACGTGAAATGTGCATGGGACTGCCGTAACGTGAGGACGTCCATATTCGTCTTGCACCTTCTCGGATGGGACATCCCAGAACACATTTCTCAGTAAGATCTCTCCAAGCACTAGCGCCTGGCACTTCTTGGGACACACAGCGTTATTATTTTGAATGTTGTGCACAACCAACAATTTTTTTTTGGACTTTTGCTGCAGCTAGGTATTTATGAGTGGCCATCTCATTTAGAACTAGGCCTACACTGAACGTAACTGTTCACCCTATGATTTATGCAAATTGATTGACAAACAAAAAATCTAATCTCTATTAATAATAACTGTGTTATAAAACCTTGTGTCTGTGTCTGACTTGAACTAAATACCCCACAGCCTACAAGTAAGGAAATAAGCTTTATGTATATTTCATGACTATTATGATCCCAGACCCTGTAGAATAATTTCAGCAGTAATACTTGGTTACACATACATGGTTGAATGTGGGCGTGCAGAGGGCTGGATATGAGGCTGATACAGGCGCGCACATTTCCAGGTGGACTGTGATTTATAATGGGGAGATGGCCTGCAGGTATGCGTATGTACGCACGGTTTTATAAGTCCGATTTTTTATGTTTTGTTTTGGCGCACGCCATTTTCGGCTTTTGTGAGCACGTACACTTTTAGTAAGGATCCTACGCACTGTTTTATAAATGAGACCCCTGGCCTCTAGGCTAGGGGGCTGCCGGTGGTGGCGGGCAACAGGCGTTCCCCTGTGTTGTCCCTCCTGGCCTCAAGGGTGCAGTGGGGTCGCGGTACTGTACTGGAGCCATGGCTGGAAAACTTCCATCTCTGGCGGGCTCCGTCTTTTGCCACACCAGGTTCATCAAGCGCCAACGGGTCTGCCCAATGCCCTGCTCCAGTCTCTGGATCTCCCTCTCCATTCTTCAGCCAAATCCCACTCCTGGTACCAACATGGCGAGCCGGCGTGGAAGAAGGAGTCGAAAGGCAGAGATCTCCCATACATCGCACAACCCCTGGAATGCTCTTTTGTTCACACACCTGCGAGAACTAACGACACAATGACCCCCCCCCCCCCAGGTCACAACAGGCGAGATTAGTTTGAGTCACGGTCCTGCAGTCAGTCAGTCAGTAAACGGTGTTCTACTTAGTCTGGGTCGAACCCCCAAACAAACAACATCACAACAACTACAACATGAACACAATATCATTAAAATGCAATTTCAACATGAAGGCTAACAGTCCCATCAGCTCCCCCGGCGCAGAACCGCCGTCAGTCAGAGCGGTACAATACACATGTTAGCCCCTCCACCCAATATCACCACCAGCCGCCCGCCACTGTGTTTGCCTCAGTCCTTTGGGACATTTTCGCAAGGGTGGAAACAGCTGACAGCTAAGCTGACGGGACACAGCGGTAAATGGCCGCCCTCTTGCGTGTCGTTCTCACGGCCGGTGGGGGGCGGGGGGGCGGGGCGGAGAAGGGAAACCATGGAGCTGTAGCCTGCTGGCAAGTTTTTAAATTTCGAGTACATTTTAATCTTCCATGTGACCATCTGGGGAGGGACAGCACTTTTTTGGGGGGCGTGTGCGTGTGTTGAAACTCCATCAACCCAGCCCCGTCTTCAGTCGGAGCAGGAGACGGAGTAGAGATGCAGGTGCTCTGCTGGGGAGACGGTGCGAGTGGACAGTTCGGGCCACGGCGGGCTTTGGTCCCCGTGCCGTGGCGTGTCAACGAAAGAATCGTCAAAATATGCTGCGGGGAACGACACGCGTTAATGCTGACCCAGAGCGGCGACGTTTTGTCGAGTGGGGGCAACTCGAAGGGGCAACTTGGTCGGCAGGAAAACGAGACCACGGTAGCAGGTGAGGGATGAATGAGATTTGACAGGGGAGGGGGGGGGGAGTCGTTTGTCTCGCCATTTAACATAACAGACATGCTGGACATATTAGAGTCATCTGAATCAGATTCTAGACGACACTGTCGACTTTCTAGAAGCCTTTCGTTGTTGATAAATTGCTCCCTCTCTTTCTGACTGTTGATGAGGCGAAAGTTAATTCATGAGATGTGAAACTCGGTTTCGGTTTCGTTTCTCCTGTTGCTCCAGTACTCTGGAGCTGTACTGATGACGGCCCCGCTCCCGCTCCCGCGCGCGTGTGTCTCAAGTATGCGCGTCAGGTGGATTTCTATTGATCTGTATTGCTCGCCGGGCTCGGATGGTGATGACGGCATACGCGTTGGGGGGGGGGGGGGGCAGGTGACGCAACGTTTGGAGGAATGGCGACATTTTTGGAGAAACCAAGTCTGTCTGTGTTTTTCTTTCTGGTTGGTCTGTCTTTCAAGCCGTCGGTTGTTAAACTGATCTCTCCTTCTGACTCGTTGATGTGGGGAAAGTTACAAATGTTTGATATTCGCTCTTATTTCTTTATACCGTTTTTATTTTTACTGTTACTTACTTGGTCTTGCTCCTATTTTCGCCTTGTCTGGTTTTATTTCTTTGTTAAGCCCTTTGTAACATTGTTTTAGAAAAGTGCTGTATAAATAAAGTTATTATTATTATTATTATTATTGTTATTATTATTATTATTATTAGATGTGAACTAGTTCGGTTTCGGTTTCGTTGTTCCAGTTCACTGAAGCTGCACTGATGACGGTCCCGCCCGCCTGTGAGCACGTGTGTCTCAAGCATGCGCGTCAGGTGCGCTCGCGCGGCTCGGATGGTGATGACGGCGCGCGTTTTTTTTGCTTGTTTTTTGGGCGGGGCGGGGTGGGGGGGGGTGGAGGCGGTCAGATGAGGTCATGTTTGGAGAAACGAAACCTTGCCTTACCTTGTCTGGCTTGTCTTTTTCAGATGGTGTGACGGCTTTAAGTGAGGTGCTGGATATCGCCTGTGGTCAGGACCACTGCCTGGCTCTGCGTGCCCCTGGACATGTGTATTGCTGGGGGGCAGGAGCGGAGGGACAGCTGGGCCTCGGCCCTGGAAAACCATCGGAATGTAAAACGCCAAGGCAAGATCTCATAGATTATATTTTAACACGGAAATTCCACTGAAGATGACAAATATTTTCCATTTACAAAACCAACTCGGAAGAAGTTGGGACGGTATAGAAAAAGCAAATTTAGAAAAAAAAAGCAGTTTCTAAATTTACTTTGACTTGTATTTATTTAATTGAAGACAGTACGAACACAAGAGGCTTCATGTTTTGTCTGGTCAGCTTCATTTCATTTGGAAATATGCACCCATTCCTGCCATTCAGGCCTGCGACACAGTCCAAAACAAGTTGGGACAGGGGAAAGGTAGTAATGACCTGCAACAAATAAGTAATGTGATTTGAACCGGATCATGTCAACAGGTGATTGTAATCATGATTTGGTGCCAAAGCAGCATCCAGGAAAGGCCTCGTCCTTTAGGAGCAAAGATGGGCCGAAAATCACCAGTTTGCTAACAAGTGCGTGAGAAAATTATCCATCCATCCCTCCTCCTAACCGCTTATCCTGCTCTCAGGGTCACGGAGCCTATCCCAGCAGTCACTGGGCGGCAGGCGGGGGGATGCCCTGGACAGGCCGCCAGACCATCACAGGGCTGACTCACACTCGCACACACACACCTAGGGACAATTGTAGTACGGCCGATTCACCTGACCTACACGTCTTTAGACTGTGGGAGGAAACCGGAGCACCCGGAGGAAACCCACACAGACACGGGGAGAAAAACCTGAGTGTTAATTTGACTCTGAGTGTGTGCAAATGGAGGCTCCATTTGTACACACTCAGAGTTAATTAACACTCAGGAAGTTAAATTAACGCTCGGGATTTCACTGATGACCTGGGACGATTGGGGTTGGACTACCCCGGGGCTCGAACCCAGGCCCTCTCTTGCTTTGAGGCTACCACGCTAACCACTGCACCGCCTGAGAAAATCACTGAGATGTTTAAAAACAAATGTTCCTCAAAAGAAAGACAGGAAGGGATTTGAATATGTCACCCTGTATGGTGCATAATACCAAAGATTCAAGGAATCTGGAGGAATGTCACAGTGCGTAAAGGGCAAGGGCATAAGCGGAATAACCGTGCTCTCCGATCCCCCAGGGGGCGCTGCGTCAAGAATCGTCATTCATCCATGAGCGATACAACCACATGGGTTCAGGATTACTTTGGCAAACCTTCGTCAAGCACAATACGTCGTTTCATCCACAAATGCCCGTAAAATCTTTACTGTGCCAAAAGGAAGCCTTATGTTAACCGTGCCCAGAAGCTTCGTCCACTTCTCTGGACTAGGAGTTATTTAGGATGGACTATGGAAACGTGTATCGTGGTCAGACGAGTCAGTATTTGAGGTCTTTTTTTGTTGGAAGAAATGGACGCCGTGTGCTCCGGACCCAAGAAGGAAAGGACCATCCAGACTGTTACCAGCAACAAGTCCAAAAGCCAGGGTCTGTCATGGTATGGAGTTGTGTCAGTGTCCTTGGCAAGGGTAACTTACATTTCTGTGATGGCACCCTGCCGAGATTTGGGAGAGACACATGCTGCCTTCAAGACGACATCTTTTCCAAGGGCGCCCGTGCATATTTCCACAAGACAATGCAAAACCACATTCAGCACACAGGAATTACAAAGGCATGGCTGAGGAGGAAGAGGGTGCGGTGCTGGACTGGCCTGCTGCAGTCCCGACCTGTCCCCAAAGACCCCGTACTGTTGCACACATTCAGCCTCGTTTGTAGGACAAACTTACACCTGAGACGCTTCATCACTTCAGTCCCTAAACGGTTTTTTTAAAGTGTTGTGTAGTAAAGGAACGGCAGCATACAAAGTGGTAAATCTTTTATAGTCCCAACTTTTTTTGAAATATGTTGCAAGAATCAAAATTGAAGCGCTTATTCTGGGGGGAAAAAGCAATAAAATTCATGAGGTGAAACATCAGACATGTGCTGTTGTGTTGTTTCGGTGTAATACAGGTCAAAGGTCGTTTACAAATCACTTTTTCAGTTTTATTTTTAATTTAACATACCGGCGTCCCAACTTTTTCTGATTAGGGGTCGTATTTATTTCCGTTTGCTTTATTTATTTATTTATTGTTGTTACAGACAGGGGCTAATGCTTTTAGGGCGCCCATATTTTTGCCTGGCTGGTGCCCAAAGTTTAACTTCTTTTTCCTTCATTATTTTCCCCTTTAAAAAGAAGAGAATATTGCCAACAGCTGAACATGAGGGGCGTAAAAAAGAAATGAAAGAGAAATATCGGAATACACAAAATTGACAACCGTAGGGAAACCATTAACATAAATAATATTGATTAAACCTTCTTGTGTGGTCTTTTTTTTTTTTTACTAAATACATGATTTCCTCCTTCCCATGCAGTCCAGTGTATATACCTCTGCAGGTGCCGGTGGTCCAGGTTGCTTGCGGGGACTCGCATTCCTTGGCTCTGACTCGGGGTAAGAAACCGCACGCGTTGATGCGATTTGCCCTTGGGGCTGATATGCCCTTTCTGGCCCTTTTACAGTCGGTAAACGGTGATCACGTGGTTTTGCTGCCAAAATGCGCGCGCATACTGTGCGTGACGTAGGTCATAAAAGTGTCTATTTCATCGGTCTTTCCCCCCGACGGAATGCGGTAGACATTAACACCTTTAGTGTTGCTAGACCTGTTCTGGCAACCCACAACACAACAAGAGGACATTTTAAAAATGTAAACACCAATCGATCAAGAATCCACGTGCACTCTGCATTGATTGGAGATGGAGAAGATGCCTCTTTTGCTGACAAAAAGCGCGCGCATACTATGCGTGACGAAGGTCATGAAAGGGTCTATAGGCAGAGCGACTTTCTTGATATTAGCAGCTGAAGCGCTTTTATTAGTTAACAACGGAGTTAAACCACAGTCAGAGGTGTCATGAAAAGATTTCATCAGCTGTATTGTTATCTGTCCTCTTTTTTTCTTTTTTTTTAATACCCCCCCCCCTTTTTTCCCCTCCCCAATTGTATACGGTCAACTACCTCACTCTTCCGAGCCGTCCCGGTCTCTGCTGCACCCCCTCTGCCCATCCGGGGAGGGCTGCAGACTACCACATGCCTCCGCCCATACATGTGGAGTCGCCAGCCGCTTCATTTCACCTGACAGTGAGGAGTTTCACCAGGGGAACGTAGCGCGTGGGAGGATCACGCTATTCCCCCAAGTTACCCCCCCCCCCCGAACAGGGGCCCCAACCAACCAGAGGAGGCGCTAGTGCGGCGACAAGGACACATACCCACATTCGGCTTCCCACACTCGGTCACGGCCAATTGTGTCTGTAGGAACGCCTGACCAAGCCGGAGGTAGCACGGGGATTCGAACCGAAGATCCCCGTGTTGGTAGGCAACGGAATAGGCCGCTACGCCACCCGGACGCTCCCTGGTTCGTCTTAAACTGCTGTCCGACTCATAGCTTTTACGTCCTTCAACGTTTGACCTAATATAGGTTTTCAGGTTTTATTCATGAATTGATGCCATTTGCTCTCTCTTCCCAGGGGGAGATGTCTTCTCCTGGGGCTCGAACAGCCATGGCCAGCTGGGTCTTGGGAAGGAGGTGTCAGTGCAGCCGATGCCTGCCGCGGTGCTTTCCCTGACGGGGGTAGCGGTGACCCAGATTTCGGCTGGAGGGACCCACACCTTGATCCTTACACTTCCCGGATTTGTCTACTGCTGTGGGGCCAACAAATTTGGCCAACTGGGGCTCAACAGGGTGGATGAAAAGGGTACCGAGACTTAATCTGGGGTTGGACTGAGACAGGCAAAAGCTGTTGCTGGTTGCTGAAGAGAGAATTTGAAATTGGAGATGGATCACTTCCTCCCATATGGAATTAGAGTTCAACCAGAGGGGTGATTCGAAAAAACGAGGGGCTGTCAGGGGTGTCATATTAAGTGTGGTGGTGAATTTTAACCTCTGGTGGGGGTCAGACCTTCGGGCACTCTAAGCAGTGAATCTTGAATTTACACCGAGTACTTAAAACACCTTGGACTGCAAGAGCAGACAAGAGAAAAAGAAAAATGTCCTCCAGAGTTTCGAAATGGGATGTTTTTGATTGCACTTTCCTTTCCATATTTCCTGTTACATCATACAGGCAGGTTCAATATCTGTGCCGTACCTGCCCTTGGACCACTGGGGGTCTCCTCTATGAGCTGTGGAGCAGCGCACTCTGCCGTTTTAACAAAGGTATTACATTTTTGCCATTGTCAAACGCGCCAGGTTAATGCAAAACAATGTGATGAACATGAATGTGTAATTTACCAGCTCTTGGTGGTGCAGCAGACTATTATTTACTGCATTATTAACCTTAGTGTATGTCTACAGAGGATTTTAGGTATTTCGTTTGCAATACCTTAAAGATTCAGTTACGGTTACGGGATGTCTATGCCACAGCATTACAGTTCTTGTTTTGGTGGTCTCTAGGACGGCAGAGTCTTCACCTTTGGAAAGGGAAGCCATGGTCAGCTTGGCCACAACACCACTGCTGATGAACAGATGCCCAGATTGGTAGACGGTATTGACGGACTTGCCTCACAGATAGCATGTGGCAGGTAATAAAATAAACAGGAGCAGGCATGAACACTCACCGATAGTCCATTCCTTGTTGGAATAAGCCTGCTCATACATTGTTACCGAGTTGTGTAATTAATTGCTACCTATTCACGATAACCTGGATAAGGGCTATTCCTAAATAAGAGTCCATTAAATGAGATACAAGTAAGATACCAATATTATCTTGTTAGCTGAGTCATACGTAGACCTTATCTGGTTGGCTTCTATATTTGGTCCTCCAGCCACCACACCCTGGTATTGGGGTCCTCCGGTCAGCTGTGGGCTTTCGGCAGTGGTGATAAGGGTCAATGTGGGACTGGAGTTACAGAGAACAGCCTATTACCTACTTTGGTGCAACTTCCTTGGATCACTGACAGCACAAAAGCCATACCCGGGGGTACGTCTGGACATTGTAGTCCGTTATTTCAATAAAACGATGTTGATCATTTGGAGCTGGTGTTTGGTTTCCCCCACATTTGCCAGAAATTCCACTAATAACCACAGAGACGCGTTCATCGTCTTCTGAATATGTGACATAAGCGCGCCCATTTCTTTTGGCAGTCTCCTTCAACAGCATTAGCACGGTTGCCATTGGGAGTATGATGGTGTTTTACGTAACCCTGACAACAGTAGTGAGCGCGTTTTATTATTTTATTGTGCATGAGACACTTAAGGTGGAAAATTCACCGCATCTTCCGCTGGAATGTTCAGTCACACGACACCCGGAAGACTCGTTCAACTTGTATTCGTTTGTTGTAATTTTGTTTTGTTCTTCACCAGACTTGAGAATAGCAGCTGGATGGAATACAGATTTCGCCTACACGTCACCTGCTGAGGTACTTTATTTTATTTTTCAAATTTATTCCTGGCGATGATCTACTACTACTGCACGTATGCCTTCAGTCAAAATGATAATTTTCAGACAAGTCCGATATGATGACTGTCAATTGAAGTACATATTGAACTTTGTATTCAGCTAATAATAAATTATTTTGATAGCCAGCATGTGTAAAGTTCTAGTCCCCCCCCCCCACACTTATTCTATCCAATTGCACTTGGCCAATTACCCCACTCTTCTGAGCCGTCCCGGTTGCTGCTCCACCCTCTCTGCCAATCCGGGGAGGGCTGCAGACTACCACATGCCTCCTCCGATACATGTGGAGTCGCCAGCCGCTTCTTTTCACCTGACAGTGAGGAGTTTCACCAGGGATATGTAGCGCGTGGCCGTGAGAGGGTCACGCTATCCCCCCCCCCCGTTCCCCCTCCCCCAAGAACAGGCGCCCCGACCTACCAGAGGAGGCGCTGGTGCAGTGACCAGGACACATAGCCACATCCGGCTTCCCACCCGCAGACACGGCCAATTGTGTCTGTAGGGACGCCCGACCAAGCCGGACAAAGTTCTAGTCTTGAACTGACATTATTACTTGGCCTGCAATGATAAAAAGAAAGCAGTGACAACACGACAGCAGGACTAGATGAGGCCAAGTCAGTTAATTTTCAATATGAACTTCTGTTTAATATATATATATACCTGGAGATGTATGCTATGCTATATGTCTAACAGTTATATACCAGGAGATGTGTGATATGTTAGGTGTCTAACAGTTATATACCTGGAGATGTTTGTTATGCTAGGTGTCTAACATTTAAAGCTGGAGTGTTTGTTATGCTAGGTGTCTAACAGTTATATACCTTGAGATTTATGTTATGCTAGGTTTCTAAAAGTTTGTTATATAACTGGAGATATGTGTTATGCTAGGTGTCTAATAGTTATATGCCTTGAGTTGTGTGTTATTCTAGGTGTCTAACATTTATACCTCGAGGTGTGTGTTATGCTAGGTGTCTAACAGTTATATATATATTATTTATTTATTTATTTATTTTTTGCAATGTCAGGATTTTGAGCGAGGGCAGACGTTCGGACGGTTGGATGAGTCTAAGCTGCAGGAATGGCGGGCAGCAGATAAATGCAACGAAGAAGCACAGAGGTTTATATTTATCATTCCAGTTTTTTTTTTGTGTTTTCAGTAAATCACCCCATGAGTAGAATATCAGTTGCAAACTATTGTTGCAGTATTCACAGTGCTTTCTAATGTTTGATCCAACAGGGAAATGTCCTGGATGTTCATGACAAGCTCCAGCCTTGTTGCTTGTTTCACAAAAGCCAGGTATGTCCTCTGTGGTGGCTGCTCTTCATTAGTATACTTCAGGCAAAACTTTGCCAGTTTTTAAAAATCAATTAACAATTAATTATTTAATGAAATTAAATAACAATGAATTTGCCAATTAATTTGAGCCAATTATCGCAATAATTGGATCAAAACGTCAGATGTCTATCATGCACCTTGCACAGCGGCCGCTTGATTCTCAAGCCTGTCTTTGTGCTGGATGTTATTGGATAGAAAGTAATTCCTAGCCAGCTGATAATTTAATTAACTGGCTAAACAATTAATTGAATAATGTGTGGTTAAGTAGATGTACTTGCTGTACATTTTTTACTGCAGGCAGAATTTAGCAGTATTTACCAGGTTTCTGGCTAGTTTTAGTTATATATATATATATATATATCCATCCTCCATTCCATCCATTATCCATAACGCTTATCCTGCTCTCAGGGTCGCGGGGATGCTGGAGCCTATCCCAGCAGTCATTGGGCAGCGCATATATATATATATATATATATATAGATATATATATATAGATATATATATATATAGATATATATATATATACACACACACACACACATGTGGGTGTTTTTACACTGCTCATATTGTGTTAACGTGTATGGTTTGCTTCTCTTTCACATCAGTGTGCGTCCACCAGCGAAAGGCGCCTTAACGGTTGACACTGAAGCCGCCAGCCAAACTTTCGACAAGCTTATGGACATATCCTGGCTAAACCCAACAGTTAAGACCAACTTCTGTCACTGCTCGTAATAGGTCACGCACATCAGGGGTCCATTAAACATTTTGGGTTCAAACCCTTTGCACGGGAAACGTATCGATAATTACATGGCAACACACGTGTTTTAAATGAAGCTGTGTTGTCTTTGTGTTTGTGTGTGTGTGCAGACGGCGTTTACTATCCTCATCGGACGTCTTTATGACGCAATACGTTTTGTGAAATCGCCAGAGGTCTTTGTGGTTCTTCCAACCTGCCCACTTCTCCAAGAAGACGACAACGTCATGAACGTGGTGCTGCCGCTGGCCATAACCATCATGGGGCTGAATGAAAACGCTTTGAAAACACTCAGTAATTAACTCAGTTTAAATAAGTGTTCATGAGGTGTTTAAATACGAGTGTCCGGGTGGCGTAGCGGTCTATTCCGTTGCCTGCCAACACGGGGATCGCCGGTTCGAATCCCCGTGTTACCTCCGGTCTGGTCGGGCGTCCGGATGTAAGTATGTGTCCTGGTCGCTGCATTGGCGTCTCCTCTGGTCGGTCGGAGCACCTGTTCAGGGGGGGACTGGAGGGAATAGTATGATCCTCCCACGTGCTATACATCCCCCTGGTGAAACTCCTCACTGCCAGGTGAAAAGAAGGGGCTGGTGACTCCACGTGTACCGGAGGAGGCATGTGGTAGTCTGCAGCCCTCCCCGGATCGGCAGAGGAGGTGGAGCAGCGACTGGAATGGCTCGGAAGAGTGGGGTAATTGGTCGGGTACAATTTGGGGGAGAAAAAAGGGGAAAAAAGGGGAAAAAAGGGGGCACACTTTTTTAAAAAAAAATTTAGAGTCTGAAACACGCCTGGATCAAGATGCTAGACATGACAAAGCAACATCACCACACATGGCCCCCTCCCAACATTTTGCCTCTGTTGGCGGCTTCAGTGTTAAGATATACACTCACTGGCCACTTTATTAGGTACACCTTGCTAGTACCGGGTTGGACCCCCTTTGGCTTCAGAACTGCCTTAATCCTTCGTGGCATAGATTCAACAAGGTACTGGGAACATTTCTCAGAGAGTTTGGTCCATATTGACATGATAGCATCACGCAGTTGCTGCAGATTTGTCGGCTGCACATCCATGATGCGAATCTCCCGGTCCACCACGTCCCAAAGGTGCTCTATTGGATTGAGATCTGGTGACTGTGGAGGCCATTTGAGTACAGTGAACTCATTGTCATGTTCAAGAAACCAGTCTGAGATGATTCGAGCTTTATGACATGGCGCGTTATCCTGCTGGAAGTAGCCATCAGAAGATGGGAACACTGTGGTCATAAAGGGATGGACATGGTCAGCAACAATACTCAGGTAGGCTGTGGCGTTGACACGATGCTCAATTGGTACTAATGGGCCCAAAGTGTGCCAAGAAAATATCCCCCACACCATTACACCATCACCACCAGCCTGAACCGTTGATACAAGGCAGGATGGATCCATGCTTTCATGTTGTTGACGCCAAATTCTGACCCTACCATCCGAATGTCGCAGCAGAAATCGAGACTCATCAGACCAGGCAACGTTTTTCCAATCTTCTATTGTCCAATTTTGGTGAGCCTGTGCGAATTGTAGCCTCAGTTTCCTGTTCTTAGCTGACAGGAGTGGCACCCGGTGTGGTCTTCTGCTGCTGTAGCCCATCTGCCTCAAGGTTCGACGTGTTGTGCGTTCAGAGATGCTCTTCTGCATACCTCGGTTGTAATGAGTGGTTATTTGAGTTACTGTTGCCTTTCTATCAGCTCGAGCCAGTCTGGCCATTCTCCTCTGACCTCTGGCATCAACAAGGCATTTTCGCCCACAGAACTGCCGCTCACTGGATATTTTCTCTTTTTCGGACCATTCTCTGTAAACCCTAGAGATGGTTGTGCGTGAAAATCCCAGTAGATCAGCAGTTTCTGAAATACTCAGACCAGCCCGTCTGGCACCAACAACCATGCCACGTTCAAAGTCACTTAAATCACCTTTCTTCCCCATTCTGATGCTCGGTTTGAACTGCAGCAGATCGTCTTGACCATGTCTACATGCCTAAATGCAGTGAGTTGCTGCCATGTGATTGGCTGATTGGAAATTTGCGTTAACGAGCAGTTGGACAGGTGTGCCTAATAAAGTGGCCGGTGAGTGTACAAAAAAATATTATGGAGCAATGTCCTCTGGAAAGGACCGAATGGCCAACAGCGCTAATCCCCCCACCATTCCCTGTAGTTAAGTATTCTCATTTTCATCCAAAAGTGGGAACCCAATATGAAATGTATTTAATATATATGATGTTATATATTTTGAAATGGATAAAAAAAACCATCTCAGTATTGAATTATTTTGCCGATTCGGCCAAAAAAAATATATATTGGTGCACATCCACTTTCTACAATATGACAGATCTGTTTTAAGTTGCCAAACATGTCAAAATAGATAGCATAGCGCGCACATGTGATCTCCAAAATTTTGCTGGAATTGCATAAAAATGCTTTCAGCTTTCAGGATAATGTCACCTTTTGTGTAATTTTCGTATTCCTGGTATACTGCCAATCCACTGGGACCCATCTTATGGTTGTAAGATGCACATACGTTTAAAATCAAGTTGTTTTGAGGAAACCTTACTACTTGGAGATGTGAGGTTTTTTTTCAACAAATTTTGGAATATGACTGTACGTGTCTTGTGCCTTCCCGGTAGGAGGCTGGTGGTCTTCCCTGACTCCCTCCATCATGACGAAGCACATCATGGTGTTCAAAAAGGCACTGGTCTTCATGCTGAGAAATCACCTTTTGCTGACCCACAACCGTAGAGTGAAATACCTGCTTGAAGTCCTCCAGCTACTCTACAAAGTCAGTACTCGTTCTTGTTAATGAGAAATTGGTTCTCAAATGTTTTAGGGGTACGGGACAAACTTTTAGTCATGACAACAAAGTTATTCCAGTCACGAAGAAACCTGACGGCAGCGGGATCAGGACCTCTTACTTGGCACTCAGATCCATAATCAAACCCCAAAGACCCAAAAGTCTTTTTTCCCCCCCCCCCCCTTCGTTAACGAGTTTGATGTTTATAAGATTCAGTTTGTAACTTTTTATTTTTTGAAAAAGTTTGGGGGCATATTTTCTCCAGGATTGTGCCCCCCCCTTATGACTTCATTATGCTTTAGAATGAAAATCCAAAGTAGATCTGATGAAACCTTCATGATCCCAGCATGCAATTTAGACGATTGCGGCAACAAACATCAAGTATAACAGAACATTGCCAAGCTCGTATCGCAGTGTGCATTCAGATTGATGGGGACGAGCGGCTGCCTAAACCTTGTGTATATAGATGTACATGGTAGGCCACGGGAGGATGTGGAGGAGGAAGTTGTAAAATCGAGGTGAGTAGTGTTAGCCACAGGGTAACGTCAGCCCAGTGTTTTCATGGTTTGTTTGCACAGGCCGCTGCTGTGACTATGAGGTTCTCCGGTTATATATAGATATTGAAATGATCACGAATGACTAGACTCGCTAGCCCGTTGGTTAACGGGTCCGGACCCTTTAGTTGACTGGTTAGTGCAGGGTTCACATCCCGGCTGCGGCGGTTCCCGGCTGTCCCCTGAATTTGTTACACTGGTGTCAGAAGTGGGATGGTGTGGGGCGTCCTGGTAGCGTAGCGGTCTATTCTGTCGTCCGTCCTCCCTATGTCCCCCTGGCGAAACTCCTCACTGTTGGGTGAAAAGAAGCGGCTGGCGATGCCACATGTATTGGAGGAGGCATGTGGTAGTCTGCAGCCCTCCCTGGATCAGCACAGGGGGTGGAGCAGCGACCGGGAAGGCTCAGAAGAGTGGGGTCATTGGCCGGATGCAATTGGGGAGAAAAAGGGGGGGGGGGAGGATGTCAGACCGTGAGGACATCGGAGGTGTGTGCGTCCAGAGGTGTGAGGGAGCTGGTATGCTGAAGCGCGGGGACACGCTTCCCGAAGGAGGGGGTAGTGTAATGATCACGAATGACTAGACTTGCTAGCCCTTGGCTAACGGGTCAGACCCTTTAGTCGACTGGTTAACGAAGTCGCCCGTGGTGCGGGAGACCCGGGTTTGCGTCCCGGCTGCAGCAGTTACCCGCTGCCCCCCAAATTCGCTACATTTTGAACTTAGCGATATTTGCAAATGCTTCACCTATAAGTAAAACGGTCTTTCACAAGAACAATATGGGTGTTACTAAGAATTTCGCTTAAATGTTTTTACACACATAGATTGTCAATGAAGAAATACGTTTTTTCAGTTCCAATGGGCAAACAGCCATACCTGGAGCAAGCGGTCATGGGAAGGAAGGATGGAGGAAGTGGGGCAAAGAGGGGACTGGATTTTTTTTTGCAGGTGTTCCGGCAAAATAGGTCACGTCTCCAAAGTTGTCTACCCCAGCTTTTAAAGAGATAGAATACTACAGCACATTTTAAGCACTATATACATGTTTCCGTAATATGGCGACAGGCATGGGCGCAAGTCCATGAATACTGGGATGGCATCCAGCGCTTTACCTGTGCCCCCGTCCATAGGGTTAGTGGTTGTGTCAGGAAGGGCATCCGACGTAAAATTTTGCCAAATCAATATGCAGATTGACAAGACCATACCGGATCGAACAACGGTCAGCATTGGTGCTGTGCCCTCACAGGGTCCTGATGGAAACTGTAAAATCTGCTGTGGTGACCCCTGAAAAACAGGGAAAAAGCTGAAAGAAGAAAGAAAAATACATGTTTCCGTAACGAAAGCTAGCTTCACTAAACTATGGCAAGACTTGAAAAACAACATACGACAACAACAGCCTCGTTTTACATGAGTTTTGTGATGGTTAATAGTTCAACTCATTATAGAAACGGTTATAAGCACCACTGATGATTCTTCTGAATGATGGTAAAATTCCAAATGGCTGTTGAATGAGCAAGTACAAGAGTTCCAAGAGTACACGTTTCTTCTTCAACATTTCTAATGAAGACATTATTTGTATGGTTTTTAGGCAAACAACAAAGCCCGAGAGTCCCAGAAGGTTCCAGTGAGTGTCTTTCACGTGGAAGAACTTGTTAATATGCTACAGCCATCTCAAGTTGTTCGGCATTGGCTGGATTATGCAAAAATTGAGGTAAAAGCAATTATTTACTGATAGGTAATCAAGTTTTTTGTTTCGTCATAAGAATGTCTCTAATTTTGAATTCCAACTAAAATTGTTAATCATATTCCTTGTATGGGAATGTTTTTTTTTCTTAAACATATTGTTAAAATTTTGCATTTGTAAAAAGAAGCTAAAATCACTTTTGGACGTATATCCAATACCCTGTGAACCTCGCAGTGGGCAGGCCCAAGTGCTTAAAGAATACACAGTAAGCTGTCTTCGGGTGATGGCTGAGCAGGTGCGTCGCGGTATTCCCAACTTTGCTGCGTATGTTAAAGCTGCAACTTGCAAGGCATGTCAGACATAGTCTTTGTTAAGCAGCAGAATGGAAGAGTTGGGGCGATTCGGCCTTGCATATAATACACTGAGTTTCCAGTTTATTAGGTACACCTATCTAGTAGCGTGTCGCGCCTCCTTTGGCCTTCAGAACAGCATGAATTTGTCTTGGCATGGATTCCAGATGATGCTGGATATGTTGTGCAGGAATGTTGTACCATGTGGAAATGATTGCCTTTTGCAGCTGCCGCAAATTGGACAGCTGTACAGTCTTGCTGCAAATAGCTTTTTCTACCTCATCCCAAAGATGCTCCATAGGGTTGAAATCCAGGGACTCCAAAGGCCACTAAAACAATGAAAACTTGCTGTCTTGCTCCTGAAACCATTCAGTGACTTTACATGCCATGTGACATGGTGCGTGTCATGTTGGAAGTGTCCATCCAAGTGTGAATAAACTCTAGCCATGAAGTGAGGAACTTGGTCAGCAATAATGTTCAGGCATGCTGTCTTGTTCGTTTTTCACTTTTTATAAGATGCCATAATGTGTGCCAGGAAAACATTCCTGACGCCATCCCACTACATCCACTGGCGTGTGGTCGCCGAATAGGAATGCCACATAGACTCATGCTGCTTGCACCAAATTCTGATCCTTCCATCAACATGGTCCAAGAGGGACCTGGATTCATCCAACCAGGCAACTTTATTCCACTCCTCAACGGTCCAGTTTTGATACTTGCTGTCTGCTGGAGATGTGCTTTTTTGTTCTTCACTCACTACATTGGCACCCAACATGGTTCTCAGCTGTTGAAGCCCATTCTTAACAAAACCCAATAAGTGATGCATTCTGAGATGACATTCTACACATCAATGTTGAATTCAGATGTGATTTCGCTGGTTGTGACCCGTCTGTTCGCTTGCATAATTCTCATCATTCTCCTTTGCTTTTCTCACCATTTTTGCTAAACCCTTGAAATGGTGTGTGAAAAGCCCAGGAGGACATGCTTGAACCTGCACGCCTAGTGCCAACTATCATGCCACATTCAAAGTGACGAAGCCCATTTGCCCATTCTAATGCTCAACTGAACACTGACTGATGGTAGAAATGCTGCTCTGCCTGGTTTCATACCACACCACAGTCACATGACATATGACATGCACCATTTTTGTGACGGTGGTGGGTGTACCTAATAATAAACTGGCAACTCAGTGTACACCGTATGCCATGTTACCTTTTTATGTGCCGCTTTTTCTCCACATCATGGTAGGGCATCACAGGGGAGCCTACATTTTACACTGGACCCTAGATCCAAAGTTGCCTTTACTAATTAGCTAATACTCAAAGCCAGAAACAAAAGAACTTGTACTTAACGTGATCCTCCCACATGCTACGTCCCCCTGGTGAAACTCCTCACTGTCAGGTGAAAAGAAGCCTCTGGCGACTCCACATGCATCGGAGGAGGCATGTGGTAGTCTGCAGCCCTCCCTGGATCGGCAGAGGGGGTGGAGCAGCGGCCAGGACGGCTCGGAAGAGTGGGGTAATTGGCCAAGTACAATTAGGGAGGAAAAGGGGGAAAAAAAATCAACAAAAAAGACAAAAGAAAAAAAGATCCGACTAAAAATTCAAATGGTCGATTTTTTTCTTTTTCTTTGTGGAATTGTGATGCAGAATAAATCTGAGTTGGTTACAAAAATTCAGACAATCCTTGCCTTCACACAACCCTTCTGCCATTTATGAATTAAAGATTCACAGTGAATTTTAGGTGTCAGTCCTCTGATTCCTGGTTTAGGGGAAAGTTGTTTTAGCATCATCAGAAATAATTGAACACTAAAAAAAAGTAACTTATTCATTAAATAAGTTAGTAGTATTATTTATTCATAATGAACAGTCAATGTGATTTTTTAAAGCATAATGACATTTTTCCTTAAAGGACGAAGACCAAACACCAGCTATCTTTTGCCGCTTCCCTTTCGTGTTCAATCTCTTTTACAAGGTGGCAGTCTTTAACGTCCTTTCAGCCGTCTCACAGGTATCTTAATATTTTCAACAAATGTTTCTCAGATACCTATTTCTGAATGTCTAGATGTACTGCATGGCTTTTGGCTATGGCTATTCTGTAAGGTTAATTGTATACCAGCAGTTTCTAAATATGAGGGTAGACAATGTAGCAAAAAATATCAAAATGTAATTTGTTGAAATGTATTGGCAGAACTGATTAACTTAACAGATGTAGCTTATTAGTTCCATCATTAGACATTAATTAACCATCGGATTTACTGCCTGTGAACATTGCCTAATTTTTTTTTTTTTAAATGCAGAATTAGATTCCTGTTTGTGAGAAATACAACCATGCATTTTTAATAGAATTGACGTAGAATTAAATAGAATAGAAATTCAATTACATGTGTCAAAGGCTGTTAATACTTTATAATTACAGGCATCCCACCATGTTTCAAGACAGTTCATGAGTTTTGATCAAACGGTGACAGCGGAGACCTTATCCTCCCCTACTAATATCCCCGTCTTCAACTTGTACCTGAGGCAGCCTTGCATTGTGGAGGACACCTTCAGGCAACTGGATGCAGCTGACCACAGCTGCTTCCAGAAAGAACTCCAAGTAAGTTTTCTCTAAACTTTGAGGAGATTGAGCAGTTTGTTCGCCAGCTATTTTGCATTTCATAATGTGTTTTTAGCTAGTCTGCTGCAGCTTGGGCAGTAAAACACAGTCTTCCTGTGAGATAATGGCGTCAGACATTCGTTAGTAAAATTAATTCGCGGAAACTGATTGAAACTGATGTTTTGCCATCGTGTCAAACGGAAACCACTGTACCAATTGGAAATAGTCTTGAATTAATCTCATGTCAAAGTTAAATAACCCCAATAGGGGAATTTCCCTTTTAGAGTGCTTCTTTGTACAGGGTCATCGGAGTGGGCCACAGAACAGTGGTTACCCGTGTTTTACTGAAGCACAGTTTAGCTTTGTGGATGTTGGTTAGCCTTTTCAAGTGCAAAGCCACCATGCTGCCCCTTAACAAAAGCATCAATCTATCTCCACTAGGTTTACTTCAGGGATAATCTGGAGCTGACTCTTCGCAACAAAATGGACTTCTTCGTCGATGTGTTTAAAGTGTTGACTTGTCCTGAGTCAGGGACGCTCATGTACAACGAGAGCAAGACTGTAGCCTGGTTTCCTGCGAGGGTAAGCTCAAGGGGGAGTAATAATAATAATAACAATATAAAAAAAAAGTCCGGGTGGCGTAGCGGTCTATTCCGTTGCCTACCAACACAGGGATCGCCAGTTTGAATCCCCGTGTCACCTCCGGCTTGGTCGGGCGTCCCTACAGACACAGTTGGCCGTGTCTGCGGGTGGGAAGCCGGATGTGGGTATGTGTCCTGGTCCAGCGCCGTGTATAGAGAGAATCTGGCCAACTGGCTACACGGGCGCCACGTATAATAATAATATGGCAGGTGTAGGGTGTCCCAACTCCTCTAAAACTATGGTTTACACAAGTACGCTTTAAAAAATATTGATGATTATGGACGTTCCCTTAGGTAGGCCTATTAGGCATAACGTAACGTATTGTGTTTTCATTACTCTGATGATAAAAACAAAAAAATGACTCGTAACGGTAACTCATAAGCAATATCCTCGCAATGGTACACAAAGGGCAAGTTGTCCTTATAAAAGACACATTTCTACCGACTAAATTTGGCCTTCCGCCAACTCTGGTTAGTGTGTCACACAATTTTACACAGATAAAGCTGCATAAAACAAGGCAATGGATGATAATGGATAAAATGTACCTCTCGGTATAATGGATTTTTCCAAGTCCCAATTTCACTAATGTACCTTCAAAAATCTCCCTTAATAATCGACTCCCGTTAAAGTACATTTTTAAAACATGACACAAAATAACTTCCATCACAACGGTCCTGCTTACAACTTGTATGGCCAAAGGTATATAAAATGTGAATGATCATTGTGCGCTTTGGTCTGCAACAATGTAACTGAATAAACAGCCAGGAAATAATAGCGCCGACTGGCGTTCACTGTCAGCTAAGCATCACAATTCTACATACATGAAAACTATGGAAACCTCCCACTGCGAAAGTAGGCGACATTGCCTTTTCGGTAGGTGCTAGCCTAGGTTCTTCACTAATTCAGTTTCTTCACCATAACCCTCATCGCCATGCTTTTACTTCCAAATTCTATTACTAGACTTTGACCCCAACTTAGAGGAAACAAGAATTTATTAGATTAACATTTTAGACAACATATTGAAGCTATTGAGAAAGGGGTTTGCCCCTTTAAGGCCACACCACTGCGTAAATAATTTTGAGAGGCACTTTATGTATTTTACATCATTCAGTACCAGTACACTTAGGGTTCCAGAAATTATGGATTTTCCATCATTTCAATCCCAGTTTCAGAGAACCAGAAATGTTTTTATCATTGCGTACCAGTAGTCGGAGTAGGTGGTTTAACACCAGATCAGGAGCAGAGGCTATGGTAGTAATGTGTTTCACTTTTTCAGTCCATGATGAAGGTGATGAGATCAGGAAGAAACCCACCAGCGGTCATAGCACAGTCGCAGGCGCTGAGCAGGGGCCTCTGCTGCGTACATGTAGATTTCAACCCAAAGAATTTACTCTAGACACTTTAGTTTTTATCCACTACACTACTGGTGTGGTGGGTAAACTGGTGATCAGTACCAGTATTACATATTTTGCAGCTTTCAGCAGGCTACTAGTGAATGATAATGAGCAATAATATCAGGGACACTTGAGCAATATCAGGCCTACCTGTTTGGAGGTTTAGCCAGTGCAGCGTCAGTTCTGTATCGGGGCTCTTCTCTAGTTTATCTCAACACTACCACACACTGCCTCGGCTCAGGCCTGTCACTCAATCCATCCCATATGACACTGACACTTTACATTTGCCTGATTTCTGCGATTATATATGGCTTGGATGTGCAAGACAACTGATTTCCACACATCAATACCTTATCGACTCTCGGGTTGCTCTAGGGAAGTTAGTTTATTGAAAAATCGTAAACACTGAAATGAACTCACCGAGCACAAGTAGGAATAAGCTGAGGGGGACCAGCCCAGCCTGCGAATCTTCACGGTCCAAACTGCTCTCCTTTGCGCATCCTGCGGAAATCGATGCATCATACGTGTGTGTCCCGGCAGAACCGAACAGCCCCAAGCCGCACAACACACCATTTCTCCTTCAACTGCTACAAATCGGCGAGAAATGGGCCGAAAACGCAGGAAAATCACTGAAATGTCATAACGACAGAGCCAGACGTTTGTAGGCAACATGGCGCCCGTCAAGCACGTGACAGGTTCAGCCAATCACAGCGCGTGTTGCAAAGATCAAAGGATGGCCAGACTCTAGAGACTAATCTGCCGACCAATTTGTGTGTTCCGCCGTCTAGCGACGCCGCCATTACTGCGGTGGCAAGGAGCAACGTTTGCTACTGCCTGCTAAGTGACAGCAGTTACAGCAGCATGGGTAGTTGGATTGACGACGTTAGACAGTGGCCCCCAGTTACTGATGAAGGTACCTTATGGATGGCGATCTTAACATCATTCAAATTGTGCATATTAGTTAGACATCGGTTATGTCAATAGCCAAATAGAGAGAAATTGAAATATTGTCCATTACATTACTCTGCATTTCATG